>NC_136503.1:34788252-34808252 GCF_053919585.1 Euprymna scolopes
GTGTGTGTGTGTGTGTGTGTGTGTGTTTTAATAGGTTTCTATGGCGTAAGTGAGTTAACGTGTGTGTAAATTTAAATTCTGTGTTGGGTCCCCTAACAAATGGAGGGTGGACCTGTAAATTCACCCTTGTCCGTTCGTCCGTCCGCACTTTTCTCAATAACTACATCTTGGAATTTAAAAAAATTTTGCACAAATATTCAACATAATATGACAACGGATTTTCCTGGAAAACTCCTGTTGTCCCCCTAGGGGTGCTTTTCGGGTTAAAATGGGTGGATTTGACACTTTTGTGCCTATTAAAAAAAAATTGATGCCTTGGATTTTTATTAAACTTTCTGAAAAGTTGTAACTGATTTCTACATAATTTTGTTTGCCTGTACTTCGCGATAACTCTTGGGTGTGCTCCATGGGCTCTTTTAGGGCTAATAAAAACACTCCATTTTTGGGTACTTTTTTATCATATTTGTCCAGAATTTTCTGTGCATGTCTATTTAGTAGTTTTGCATTGTGCTGAACTAAAATTTAAATATGTTAAGGCCTTAGGGACTTTGGGGGCTAAACAGAGGGAGGTCAAATGATGGAATTTTTTTTTTTTTTTTAAGCAGATATGTTAAGGCCTAAATCTTAACCATTGGGATTTATAGGTAAATGGGGGGATATCTGAACTTATTCTTTTTTTTATGCCTCGTTCACTGTGTACTCACGGGGGACTATGCATGCTTCACTTGTTTAATATGAGTTTACTTCTTAAACTTCACTTGTTTAATATGAGTTTACTTATTAAACTTCACTTGTTTAATATGAGTTTACTTATTAAACTTAACTTGTTTAATATAAGTTTACTTATTAAACTTCACTTGTTTAATATGAGTTTACTTATTAAACTTCACTTGTATAATATGAGTTTACTTATTAAACTTCACTTGTATAATATGAGTTTACTTATTAAACTTCACTTGTATAATATGAGTTTACTTATTAAACTTCCCTTGTTTAATATGAGTTTACTTATTAAACTTCACTTGTTTAATATGAGTTTACTTATTAAACTTCACTTGTATAATATGAGTTTACTTATTAAACTTCACTTGTATAATATGAGTTTACTTATTAAACTTCACTTGTATAATATGAGTTTACTTATTAAACTTCACTTGTATAATATGAGTTTACTTATTAAACTTCACTTGTATAATATGAGTTTACTTATTAAACTTCACTTGTATAATATGAGTTTACTTATTAAACTTCACTTGTATAATATGAGTTTACTTATTAAACTTCACTTGTATAATATGAGTTTACTTATTAAACTTCACTTGTTTAATATGAGTTTACTTATTAAACTCATATTAAAACTCAATTAAACAGCGCGGAGCTTCCTACAGTTGATCGCCTTTAAAACGTACCTTCATATTAAATGAACAGAATTTAAATTTAAATGTAGACACCGGTTAACTCACCTACACCATAGAAAATATTATCTGTTTTAATTATCTATAATAATTAATATACGTCAGTCAATAAATAACAAAATAATGATACACATCCACATTTGAATTATAACGGCTACATTTTTTTACAAAAAAAAAACATAATTTGCATATCTTTTTAAATATTTAAACGGCTATATGACACCTTTAAGAATCTCGCTCACTCCACACAACGCTGTACACATTTCGATTATCAACGATATTTTTTGCGTTCGGAAATAAAACGAAGACATACTATTATATTTTTTTCTAATTTAATCATCCCGATGAATTCTTAAAATAAAAACGAAACTTTGATGAACATATAACTGGATGCGTTCCTTTTTCATTCCTCCATACAGTACTGTTTCGCTGTTTCACAGCTTATCAGTGCAGCTAGACAGGCAATTGCCTCAAGCCAGATCGAAACCTGACCGCCCAAATGACTATATATATATACTTAAAAAGCTATACGTTCATACTTAGTGGTATGTTTATATTTCTCTCTATGTACGTGCATTTATATAATAAATAATAATAATAATAATATATATATATATATATGTATTTTATTTCTTATACTAATAAATGTTTTTCTTTTTATATGCTGTTTCTATTTTCTTTATATTTTGTTTCTGTTTTTATTTTTCGATTTACCTATTCTCACTTATTTGTTTTTCCTGTTTTATCATTTTGTTACTGTCTCTTTTTTTTCGTTCTCTTTTCGTCTCTGCCTGTTTTAGTCTTTTTTCTATTACTTTCTCTCACTAATTTGCTTTCTTTTTTTTCTCGTTTCCCTTCTTGTTCGCTTTCACCTTTTTGTTATCTATTTACTACTCGATGACTTACTAAGAATCGTAATATGGTTTACAAAGAGCTGTCTGACATCATCAATGTTATGCACAAAAAATACAATAGGATTTGGCAGCACCTTTTAAACAATATCAACACTTTTATTAAATCGTCGTATATTAGAACTACATAACCTTACCTACGTACGTTCATCAGGAGTACACATGTAAAAATATATACTTATTACACACACTCTCACACACACACACTCACACACATGTGTGTATATATATATATATATATATATATATATATATATATATATATATATATATATATATATATATACACACACACACATTCAAGTTGAAAATGGTCCTGGATATGACCTTAAACTATATCCAGTGGTGAGGCCCCTAGCTTGCGGGCTTTGGGGAGTGCGGAGCCACCTTTTAATTGCCATTTCTCCCAGGTCTACTCTGACCCGGACTGGTAGTACCTGTTAGGGTCACAACTATGGGTTCAATAGAAACCGACTTTAAAAAATATATATTCTATTAAAAAAAAATTCTCCAAAATCTTTGGATTCGGCATTAAATAACCTGAAAAGGGTTGATATGCCGGAAAACAACCAACCAAGTTGAAAAAGTATTTTTTTTAAATTTAATTTGTAGATAACATTATTTTATTTAGCATTATATATGTATTATACTTATATGTATATCTTTATAATAACACACACATAAATGTATATATATATGGCACAATCACGTTGACACACCGGTTCCCGTTAGATCACTGAAGTTAAGCAACGTTTACCCTGGTCAGTACTAAAATGGGTGATGATTTGAGAATGCCATGTGCTGTATGTTCTTCTGCTTATGTTTCTTGTAGTCTCGCACTACTCGTTGCCACTGGACTCAAGCAATGCCGATTAAGGAGCGATATATTTGGTGATTGCGCAACCCTAGCCTTACAATTACAGGCGCAGCTACTCTTACTGAGAGTATCCATTGTCTCTTGATACTGAACGAAGGCATCGATATACACTTATAATTATACATACGTATATACTTATATATATATATATATATATATACGAGCAAACAGTGAATAAAACGTTTAAAACACTTTGAAATGAGTTAAAAACATATTTAATCTGAAAGGGAAACACTAGATTAGTGGATAGTCCTTAATCCGCGGTGTTTCGAAGAAATACTTTCCTTCTCATCAGAGGGTAGGAATTAGCAAAATACGGGATCGGATTTTGCATGCAAAAGTATTTGATGAAACAACAAATAAGTCAAAGATCTTACTTGAAAACAAAAAAAAAGTGAAACAGAGGGAATATGGTGAAGAAAAAGGTGATTACACATGAATGGATAGTCTGGTGGAAGATAAATAATCCAGAATAATTTATATAAAATAATACATATTACACTTATAATGATACATATATAGGCTTATAACAATACAAGTTTATAAATTTATATATTTATTTTATCATTTTAATTCATTATTTATTATTATTATTTTATTAATATCATTTTGTTTTGTTTTTGTTTTTGTTTTTTCCAATATATAAAATGAGATTTCCTTGGGTTGTTTTATTTCTATTGTATCTTCCTTGTTACTTATTAATGTTCATAGTTTATGTAGGTTGGTTGCCGAACTCGAGGATTTTCCTTAAGATTCCAGCTACTTTCATTATTGCTGTCCGATGTAGAGTCTCGATGTCTCTTTGATTTTAATTTATCTTTTTCCAGTTTTTTTTTTAAATTTATTTAGGTTGTTAGTGTTTCTGCAATTATTGGTATTTTACTTAGTTTTTTCACGTTACATATTCCTTTCAGTTCTCTGTCAAGCTCTGTATATTTTTTTTGTCTTTTTAATCATTATCCTATGGTCTACCACGGCGGCAAAAATTGGTTTTTCCTTCTTGTTAACTATGATGACATCTGGTCTTCTTGTTTGGATGAGTTTATCTGTTTGTACATCTATATCTCTAAAGATTTTGTGTTTTTTTTAGTTTTTGTTTTACAGTATTGTCTCTGGTTTATGCTTGTACCATTTGTCATCATGTTCAAAATGCAGTAGTTTGCATAGTTTTCAGTGTACTGCTTTCCCCACGTAGTCATGTATATTTGTATATTTTTGGAGGTTAGTTTTATACATTCACTTATGATATGATCTACCGGTTCCTCTCTTTGTTCACAGTACAAATTTACTGTTTTTGAGGAGTTTATCTATTTTAACTTTAATTTAGTTAATATAAATCGCATTGTCCTGTGTACCTGTTAGTAGTGATTTCTCTGTTCATGTGTCCTTCTCTCATCCATGCCCCCGTGTTTTGTGATTTTCTTCTCTTATTGTTCTTACGAATCGTCCATGTAGCTGTTTTTCTTCCCACTTTTCTTGTCTTTTTGTTTACGGTTTTGCGGTTTCCTGTATAGTTTGTTTTTATTGTATGACTTGCTGCGGTGATCAGTTTTTCTGTGTTCTGGGTTATATATTTTCCAGGTCTTTTTTGTGCCTTCCATATTCACTTCTATACTTACCAGACGCTTTCCCCTCCATTTCTTTTTTCCAGGGTCGTTCAGTATCACTTTTCAGACGTATTGCGTTGTTTATAGTCATTAGTTTCCAAATTTCACCTTTGGTTCAGTTTATGAATGGTCCAGAGTGTTTAATTAACGATAATGCCCAAGTGTTTCTCGTTTAACTAGTTTTCTAAAAGTTTTCTAAGAGTTTCCTTGTTCTTCTCATGTATTCTTTTCCAATCTTGTATTTATGTAAAATTAAAATTCAGGATATTTGTAAGTATCATGTCCAGGAAGTGCCCTCATCTCCTCTTGGGCTGGTTGTACCACACCGTCCGATGCCCCCAGTTTTCACATTTCATCTCTAACAGTGTACATTTTCCTTTCCGAATTCTATTTGTATGTTCTGGGCGAATATTCTGATCGTTTTTCTCAGTTTTTACAGCTCTTTTTTTGCTTTTAGCAAATAGTTTCAGGTCGCCCATTTATTATTATTATTATTATCATTATTATTATTATTATTATTATTATTATTATTATTATTGTTATTGTTATTGTTATTGTTGTTGTTGTTGTCTGGTTAGTAATTGAAATAGTCTATAAGCTTTGTTCATCATAAAATATGTTAATATTAAATATGTATGCACATAAAAATGTGCGTGTAAATATATATTACACTTTGATCTCAAGTGCAGTGTATGTGTATGCGTCTATGTGTGTTTAAGACAGAGGGTACGCATCTGCTTCTTTGCGTGTGCCAGTGTGTGACAGTATTATGCATGTGTATGTGTATCTATGTGCATGAGTGTATGGGGTTAAGTATGCGAAAACGATTATGTAAGATGTTCTGCACCTGTGTATTTATCTGTGTATTTATCTGTGTATTTATCTGTGTATTTATCTGCCTGTATATGTCCAAGTGCGTTCGTGTAAGCGTGCAGGTGTGAGTCTCTGTGCATAACCGTGTATATCAGTGCATGTGTGTATACGAGTGTGCATATATGAGTGTGCGTGTCCGTGTGGTATGTGTTGAACTATAGGTTAATTTCTATGTATGTTCGTTTTGATTTGTACGTGTGCGTTAGTATGAACCTGTACGTTTGTGTATTTTATCAAATTTAATATAAATCCTCGAGTACATTTTCGACTGTGCCGTAAACTGTTCTCGTGTAATGTAGTTGCTATGAAATAATAATTCTTCTTACTATGGCACCGCCATTTTGTTGCTGGATAACTTAAGAGACAGCAGAAACAAAAAAAAATATTCAGATATTAGAGTGGCAATCTCTCTACAAGACACGTTGGTGTTCGAATGCAGAAATGAAAAACAAAAAATAAGAAAAATTGATATTCTTCAGCTGCGTCCATTAAATTTGTGTGTTTAGCAACAAAAATAATATTTTAAACATAAAATGCGTCTTTTTATCATAGGTGTATCCTTTTCCTTCCTGAAATTTTTATGGATGACTCTGATTTGACAAGAATTAGACTCTAAAATTTCTTGGTCTTTTATTCTGATCAAATCTTTCTTGGGGTTCATATATTGGACTCATTGCTCTTTCTGCTTTTCGTAAAATTGTTTCTTTATCGCCACACACTTCCTTACACCTGAGGCTATCCTTTCCTTCTCTCTCTCTCTCTCTCTCTCTCTCTCTCTCTCTCTCTCTTCCTCTCTCTCTTCTTCTCTCTCCTCTCTCTCTCTCTTCTCTCTCCTCTCCCTTTCTCCCCTCTCTCTCTCTCTCTCTCTTACAGATCTACTATCAAACCATTTATGGAGTACTGTTCGACTGGTGAATCTATTTTAGTGTTGTTGATAAATGCAGGAAAGTAACTGTAATTTGATTGGCCCTACCGTACTTCTTCTCTTCGACTTGTCTTTCATAGACGTTATGTTGCTTGTCTCAGTCTTTTTTAAATATTATTATGGCATGTTTTCTTCAGAATTGTCTAATCTATTCCCTGCTTTCTTTGTTTCAGCTCGTTTAACTCGTTGGTCTAATGGTCTCCATTAATTCTCTCTTTTTATACTTCATTGTAGTACAGCTTGTTATTCAATTAACTTATTTCCAAGAACTAACGGCTTGTGGAACTCTTTTCCTTCTGACTGTTTATGTGTGGTCACAATCTTCTCAAGACTAAGCCGATCTCTGCGGTAATTATTTGTTCTTGTTAGCTCTTTACATTAAGTGGATTCTAGTCTTCTCTGGAGCGATCTATATACAAATGTCATAGACCAACAAAAGGTTCGCTTTAAACTTTTCTGTGACAAACCGAGCGATGAAAATGCCTTTATTTTATATGCGTTTCAGATGTATCTAAAGTAGCATTCGTTCATTCAACGTGTTCGTCTAGCGATAAAAATTCTGTTTTAATTTAAGCATGACAGACCAACTAAACTACTTAAAAGTTAAGCTTGGAAAATAAAAGAAGTACGTGTACAGTATAACAACGTTGATACACAGGCTCTTGTTAAATCATTAAAGTTAAGCGACGTTAAACAGTCAGTACTAGAGGGGTCACCGTTTTGATAATAGCAGGGGATTACGTAGAAGGGTGGCGACTTCTTACAAAACAAAATGCAAAAATAACGTCAATAAAAGCATCTAACCTGAAAAAGATGGACCTGTGACAGGGAAACCTAAGTAAATTAAGCATTCCCTAAAAACTTCCTCCGTCAGAGAAATCTAACTCAAGCTGTCTAGTATAAGTGTGTTGCACTAGGAATCCGCAAGACTGACAAATGGACAGAACCTCTTTGAGCAATGTGAAAATGGATCTAAACATCTATGTTTTCAAACCTTAAAAAGCAATTTAAAAAAAAGATCGTGGATTCAAGATGTCAAAAATAAAGAAAGGACATTATTGATGTATTTACATCTTTTATCAATTAATAAAAAGGTGAAATAGTGTATATCTAAAGTAATGATTTTAATGCACCTTCGTTCACTCGATATGAATTGATTTAAGAATATAACGACAATAATCGGTTGCTTTTCTCACATGAAGAAAAAAAGAGAAAAAATGTTATGAAATTTGAAGAAAAACATAGACACGACGAATTGTTATCGGGAATAAGACAAAAAAATCCACGAAAAATTAATGGATTATTCAAATATAGGATAAAATAGAAAACAAGGAAAATGGATGAAGAACGGAAGACAAGAAGCGAGTGACGGAAGGGAAAAGACGGCAAAAGAATATTTATGAAGAGAAACATTTGGGAAGAGAAAGGGAGATAAAAGGGTATTGAAATAATAATAGAAAGTTAAAATGAAATATAAAACAAACAAAGAAGAATGACGTTTTAGAAGAGAAATGTGAAGAAAATGGTAAAGTGACAAATTAAAATTGAAAAATGCAGCAAGAAAGACATTGAAGAAAGTAAAGAAAAAAAAACAAACGAACTGAAAGACTTACGAGAGCCGTGCAATAAGTAATGCCCCTGACCCACTTCCCATAGGAGTAGAGCAACGAAAATTGGCACAGTTATTAGTCTTTCTCTACATATGAACCACCCAGAGTTATGCATTCCTCCTATCGTTTGTTGCAGCTCTGGAGACCGTTTTTGTAGAACACCCCAGGTTGGTCCTCCAACCACGACGTGACTTCAGAAATCAAGGCTGCATCATCTGAGAAACGCTTTGCTTTCAAAAACAACTTCATGGCTGGGAAGAGGTGAAAGTCAGAGGGTGCAAGGTAAGGAGAGTAGGGAGGATTGGAGATATTTCATAACCACACGCCCGTCCTTCTGATCTGGCGACATGCAAGTTGTGGACCGGAGCGTTGTCTTGTAGGAGGAGGGTACCTTTGCTGATCTTGCCCCGCCTCTTGATTTTGATAGCTTCCCTTAATTTCCTCAAACTGAATCTGTCATCACTTCTCCGTTCTGGTCCCAGAAGACTGTGAGCATGACCTTGCCAGCGGAGGGCTGCACCCTTGCCTTCTTTGGAGGTGGTGAGTCTAAGTGCTTCCACTGCATTGACTGGGCTTTGGTCTCTGGATCATAGTGATGGACCCAGGTTTCATCCTGTGTAATCAGTCTTTTGAAAAACTTTGACTCATCTTCTTGGCACATCTCCAAATTCATCCTCGAGCACTCGACACGTTCTCGCTTCTGGAATGGTGTGAGCAATCTGAGAATCCATCTGGCAGACACCTTATGCACATGCAAATGGTCATGAATGATAGTTTCCACAAACCCTGTACTAATCTTGACATCTTGAGCTATTTGGCGAATAGTAATGCGCCGATCTTCCAAAATGGCAGCTTCAACTTGACGGACAGATGCCTCATCAATGGCAGGGGGGTGACCAGGTCTGGGAGTTGTTTCCACAGACTTCCGGCCATGTTATAATTCACGATGCCAGCGTTTTACAAGGTCATATGATGGGGCATTATCACCATAAGTTTCTTTCATTTCATCAAAAGTCTCTTGTAGTGTATGTCCTTTCAAATACAAAAACCGGATCACTGCTCGACATTCAACTGGCTCCATTTCACACCTGACTCAGTTCAAACACCTGTAAAACAGAAACCACGATTATTTCAGAGCTGTAATTTGCCACATAACCCGTAGAGATATAAATCATTGCACACACAAAATTTCAGCCAGATCAGATAACTAGAAGTGGGTCAAGGGCATTAC
The DNA here is from genome assembly GCF_053919585.1 of Euprymna scolopes. Classification (NCBI taxonomy): domain Eukaryota; kingdom Metazoa; phylum Mollusca; class Cephalopoda; order Sepiida; family Sepiolidae; genus Euprymna; species Euprymna scolopes. The sequence goes on from NC_136503.1 coordinate 34,797,702, forward strand.
TTATTGCACACCCTCGTAAGAAAGACGTAAGAGAAATACAAAACAAAGAATGAAACAAAGGAAAAAAAGCAAAGATAGATAAAGAAGGAGAGAAAGCAACAGAAAGAAATAAGAGAAAGATGGAAAGAAAAGACTAAATTATTTAAAGGAAAGAATAGAAAGGAATGGCAAGTTGGAAAACAATCAAAAATCTAAAATAATATATTGGGGAAAAAGAAGGAAAATGCAGAAGAAAAATATGATAAAATGATAGACACGAATTGGAAAGTGAAAATGTAGAAAAAAGAAGAGACAGAAAAAAGAGAAAAGGACAATGGCGATGATAAATAGAAGGAAACAAAGAAAAGAATTAAAAATTTATGAAATGAAAATAAAACTGAAAAAATAGGAAAATGAAAGAAATACAAGAAGATTTTTTTTTTAAATGGAGAAAATCAATTTAGAAAAAATAAAAAGAAAGAAAGAGTAGATAAAAATGTTTTTTTAAAAAAGAATGAATAGAGAATTAAAAATAAAAAGAATTCATGTAAACCTTCTCAGGTTACAATGACGGTCCAAGTTTCAGAAAAAAACTTCTTTTCTCGAATTGGTACGTCCAAATTTTAAGTCCGTGTCATTAACCACTTAGCTATTGTCATACTAATTCACCATTGTTCTGTTCATAGCGTTTCATCTGCTGTAATTTCAGTCCATCCTCAGTGATCATCTAAGAAATTTTGTAAAACAAAAAATAAAACACGACCTTTCTAAAAGCACGGAACACACGTCTTTATACAAGCTCATCAGCTGAAATTAATTTCAACATATTTAAAGAATATTTTAGTAGACATTTTTTTAAGAAGAAAACAATAATATGAAAAAATGACTTCATATATCTCGAACTGACGTCTACAGCAACAGGAGTGTCAAGCGGTAAATATTAGTTTTTAGGTTTTTGTTTTAGCTTTAATTAAAAAGGATTAAGAAATGTGCATATGAAAGAAATCTGAAGCCATCCTGTTGTTCGTCGATTTGCTTCGTCGAAAGAAGATGCAGGAAATTTTCTAGTATATAGTATTCCAGTTGAGATTGCAAATGCAAACGTTATTTACAAGGGTAAGATATATATTGGCCTGACAGTAAAGCTATAGTTTCTACATCCCTTGGGTGCAACACATTTTTTATAATTATCATTACCAGTGGGGTTTTGCGCTAAAACTCTATTTATATTCTACTCAAGCCGTTAACGATGTTAGTTTGTAAGTCTCAGGATTGTAACTTGAAACCCGTTGACAGGTAAGTCAGTTGTTTTAATATATACTGATGAGTCTCCAAAAGGCGAAACAGGTTTGCCCATAGATTAGGCTGGCTTTGGTGTTGTGGAAAGTCATGTTGGTGATGTTCTCGACGTATGACCAAACAAAGTAGTCCAGCGGGTTCAGGTCGGGGGGGGGGCAGTGACAGAAGTCGTAACACTCCTTCTGATGCAAAGCCTGGGTCTCTTTGGATTTGTGGTCCGGCGCCGAATCCTGCTACCACACCCAGGGTCTGCCAGCGGCCATCTGATTGCACCGTGGGATCACAAACTTCTTCAGCACATCCAGGTACAGTTTGGTGTTAACTTTCAAACCGACTTCGAAGATGTGAGGTGGCATGATGTGGTCCACACTTGACACTACACCAAAGATTATAACCGTGGCCGGAAACTTTATTTTCATCACCCTGTGAACGTCCCTATTATTTGTGGCAATCTAGCGATGCATTTTGAGGGTGCTGGCAATGGTCCTGTTGTCATAACTTGGATCGGCGCAGTTCCGATCTCGCTTATTGAACATTGTGTCACTTTCAGACGTGATAGAAGGCTCTTATTGGTCTTGGGATTTGTACTCAACTGGCCAACTAGTAAATGGTCTGCAACAAAAAAAGAAAACTGGTTTTCATTAACCGGAAATGGAATCATGTCGTCTTTTCCATGGCAACAATTTTATAATTCCACCCTGTATAACCGATTAACTTCTATTCCTGAACTAATGTTTTCATTACCTAGCATTTTTATATTTTGTGACCCGAAAAGATAAATGGTTAAATTAAAATATGTATAAAATACCTTTAATAATACATTTTTATTTGCAAAATCCATAGATTTCGACATAAATCGAATGAAAGGTAATGCGAAAAAGTAAGTGCTGTATGACTTCTTACAAATCCAGTAAAGGACATTTCTCCATATAACGTTCTATTTATCGTAGCCTTATTTACTAATATAAAAAATAATTAAATTTATTGTAAGTTTTGTTAAAATACTTAAATGATTGATCCAAAGATTTCTGCTTTATTTTCAAGGATCTGGTGCTATTGAATCAAGCTCTCTGAAGATATTGGCTCCATTGCCTAAACTGCATCAAACATTGATGTTGTCTTTCCCTTTCTATTTGCAAAACTTAATCGTGTTATGCAAAGTGAAATCCGAAAACAACAATTTTTATCTACAAAACAACCAAACCATGAATATACATGAAGATATAAAGAATTTGAAAAATAAAAAAAATGAAAACTTTTCCAAAATTATTGTATCCGGCATTATTTAACCTCAAAATGCTTGGTATACCATAACCAACCAAATTGCAAAGAAAAAATATTTGCTGGGTTGTGAACTAGACACAATGTACAGTACATATTTTAGAGAGAAGATTGACTCTGTATGGTTTACTATGGTCGTCCGGCTAATGTATTAATAAACACGGGATGCTTACACACTTGAAATATCTACCAAACTTTGCAGCTTCGTTAAATTCGCCATTGTACCACATGCGCTCCGTTTGTTTGAAATTTTTTAAAAAAAGCATGATAAACACAATCGGTAACTGTATTTTTTCAATATGATCTAAAAGATCAAGAAATCTAACGTATTACATTTAAACATATAGAGCATAAAAAGTATGGCGTGATTTGCTTGAAGCATTGTTAAATAATAAATGGTATTTTTGAAGGCTTACAATGCAGAAATGTACCGTCGTTATGAGCAGATAAATAAATAAATAAATGATGAATAAGTGAATATTTTTTATTACCTTTTTTATTTATATTTATTTATTTATCTACCTGAATTTTTTTTTCAACTGTGGATGGTACTTATACCAAAGGTCATTTCAAACAGATTAAAATATATTTATTTAAAATTGTAATAGGTATTTTTGAAGGCTTACAATGCAGGAATGTACCGTCGTTATGAGCAGATAAATGAATAAATAAATGATGAATAAGTCAATAATTTTTTTTTATATTATTTCTTATATTTTTTTATTTAGTTATTTATCTGCCTAAATCGTCTTTTTTTTAACTGTGGATGGTACTTATTCCAAAGGTCTTTTCGGGTAATAACCCATCATCAGTGGAAAAACAAATCCCCTCTCTAGACTGTAAATTACAATTTGCAGCCAAGAGAGAGGATTTGTTTTTCATTGTAACTGGATATAACATCACTCAGACAGACTTACTTTATTTAGACCCTGCGCCTAATTCCTTACTGTAATAAAGCCACATACACGCATGTAGCAGCAGCGGGATGACACGTATGCAAATGATCATAACGGAACCTTAGGTTATGTCACAGCGGAGGGAGAGGAAGGAAAAAAAGAGAGAGATTTGGAACCACGTGGCGGCTTCAGCAGCCGGGAGTACGTTCCGGTATGAGATAGACGTGTAAACCGTGACAGCATAAGAGACTGAAAAGACGTGCCGATAACCACATAACAGACGAGATAAATTGTAACAAAAAACAAGTTCAGACATTGTTTGGAAAGTACCGTTAATAAATGTCTTGTGTTTCAACTGAAAATGAAAAGTGTGTCGAATTTCTTTCCTTTGTTTTTTTTTTTTGGCGATTGTTTCTGCATACAACGTATTGGATCCATTAAAAGTTAACGACCACGTTACATTACTTATATAACCGAATGACTAAAAAAAAGCAGTAGCTAAACTAGAATTCGTAGTTTATGCTGTATCCAAGAAGTATTTTGTTCCATACGAATCGTATTTAATTCTTACAAATCGTATTTTATTCATACAAATTGTATTCAATTCTTATTTTATTAATACAAAACTGACAAAATTGGTTATTTATCGAATAACTTAAAAGATTTTCTTATGTTCTCATCAAATTAGAATAAGCAGCATTACATTTTAAGTTAACTTAATCAATAAACAAATATAGGAATCAGTCAAGAAATAGCTGAACAATAAATTTTCAAGCTAAGTACTAGGTCAATGTGATTGACCTTTCGTAAAAAGCATTTACGAAAGAGTTTTCCGAAAATTGGCGATTTGAGTTATTTATGAATGGTACAAAGTTCAGATTCTCCAAATCTTGAAAAGGTAGCCAAGTTGATATCACCTTCCTAGGCATTATACTTACATTATATATACAACTAAAGGTATGCGACTGAGATGGGAGCATATATTATGAATAGGTTATATTATAACTAATGCTGAATTTTTTTACATTAGTATTTATTTTTTTTAAAAAAAGACACACTTTTTTTATCTACCGTAGAATTTCCACAGATTTTACACAATATTTATAACTAGCAAGCAACCTGTCGTTGTCCAGAAATAAATGAAGACCGCCCACCCCTACTTACTATCACATCCTGTCCACAGCACATAACATATTTTTCTATTCCCATTCATTTAAAAAATAAATACTTCAATTTTCAAGTTATAAAAAAAATAATTATAGTTTATAAATGTCCGACGCCAAAGCAAACCCCATATTATTATTGTAAAAGATACCTATCTCCTCTTCTCACGCTCAGGCACGCCTAGTTTTATACCATCAAGAGCCAGTCTTGGCATCACTCTGACAATCTAGGGATTGATTTGTCACCATCAAGCACCCTCCGTTATCCGTATGGAGTATGGTTCTGTTTGGTCCTATGAGGACATCCTCCCAGGCATTAATTCCTTCTTCGAACTGAAGCGCGCATACTGTGCAATGCCGATGTGATTATTCTCGGATAGTATGTGCCCTCTCCAGGATGGGGCTATATTTTTTGTATCCACGGTAAAATGACTTTATGCCTAACCTGGCTGTAAAACCCGTAATTCTATTTTATTACCACTATTGGCTACAAGTAAAATATTGTTTTTTTTTATCTTCATGTGGGATTTTGCTTTTATTTGCATTGCCAGGTACAGACGGAGCGTGAGTGAGAGAGAGAGAGAGAGAGAGAGTACATAGTATAGAGATGTGTGCGTGTGTGAGTGTTAGTTGCTTTGTGTTTGAGAGTAGATGTACATAAGTTGTATGCGTATGTCAGTGGGGCAGGGCTCCGCACGTCCACCTGTCGACTTACGCACCACACCCGACCACTTTCCCCGAGCGTGGGCGTCGAAGCGCGTGGGAGTCAGACGAAAGAATGTCTCCACTGATTTTTTTTTTTTTAATTGTCTACTTGTTTATTCCTCTCGCTAAAACACCACCGATGAGTTTCTTCGCTGATTGATTGTACGAAAAAAGGTCGAACGACAAATATCGATTGGATAAAGCAGGCCTTCATTGCAAATCGATACCTCGAGACTTTTATATAACAAAAATGAAAATAATGTCGCGTTATTCTAACAAACCTTCGCCTATTATTTCAACAAAGAAGGTACGGAATATTCCGTAAACTACTCGAACTACTATCGTTACCTTGTAGGGTATACTTTTCTGTCGATACTGTTACATATTAATTTACAATAATGTATTTTTAGCTAAGTGTAGATATAATCAAACATGTTAATAGTTATGATAGAGTTAAATAATAGAGTAAACTCAACTCTCAAACCTTGATAGTGCAACCAGTCTAGGAGACAGAAAAATTCCGAAATAACACCATTTTTTTCTCTGTTCATCTCGGCATTGTTACCTGTTGCCCAGAACAAGCAATGATTATTCAAAAGAAGTGCGGGTTGGGGACTACGCAACTATTTGCTTTACTATAGATTTCTCATGCAAATAGGGGGAGTATCCATCGTTGCTTGAGACAGGTGGATTGGATATACAAGTATTTATCTCTCTCTCTCTCTCTCTCTCTCTCTCTCTCTCTCTCTCTCTATCTCTCTCTCTCTCTCTCTCTCTCTCTCTCGTCATGGGGGATGTGACACAAGGTCAGAAGATGGATCAGTGCCCTTAAAGAAGGAGAACTCTAGCCCTGCAAAAATACGTGAGTGGTGTCTTCGGCATTCTTCGGTGAGTGCGCCTCAGATAGCAAACAATAAATGTTTCATTTGAAAGCCAGGAGACAAAGACTAATAAGTCTGTTAGAGCCATACAGAACCCATGCATCGACCCTATAGATAAAAGAGCAACGAAATGGTTTCTGGCAGACTTATCTCTACTATTATATGAATTCACTGTGTGTGTGTGCGCACGCGCGTGTGTGTGTGTGTGTGTGTGTGTGTGTGTGTGTGTGTGTGTGTGTGTGTGTGTGTGTGTGTGTGTGTGTGTGTGTGTGTGTGTTCCTTTCTCATAGGCTCCAAAACGCCTTTTGATCTATCTTTTGTAAATTTCACGCAAATATAATTTATATTTCTGGGAGTGTTCTTAGATATTTTGTACAGAAATCCATCTGATAAGTATCGAAAATAGAAAAATTCGATCTTAAAAAATAGTCTTTCTTTCTTTTCTTTTCTTTTTTACGTTACACCGATGTCACCTTGATCGGTGTAACGTAAAATATTGCCCGATATAAATTCTTCTTTTTTAACTATAACAGAAGAAATATTATTTTTAAGATCGTCGAGCCCAAATATCAGCTGACGTGAGATTGTAAACAAACACAGACGGAGTTTTATGAACGATATTATCATTATTATTTTTTATTTTTTTATTTATTTATTTATTTTTATTTATTTATTTACTTATTTATTTATTTATTTATTTATTTTGCGAATTAGTCCACCGGACATGTTATTCCACGTAATATATAATATTCAATAGAGAATTGAATCTGTAATAATACATACGCAATCTGCATAAATTAAAATATAAAGTTACAGACGTATTGTACCACCGGGCAACGCCGGCCGGTCAGCTAGTTGTCGATAGTGAAACCTCGATGTGCGTGAACACCAATCGCAACCGAACGCTAAATGAATTGTGCGATACGGTACAATAAGAGTGATTAGGTTTTGAATAGGTATGATTGAATAGGTATGAGTCAGCTATGGTTCCATTTACGAAGTTAGTAGTGATATAGTGTTTTGTGCAAGGCCAGGGTTCTTACATGGTTTTCACTAATATTCTTTATGTGTGAAGCACGTCTGAGTCGACATCTTATTTTCTGCCTATTCTGTATAGTGGTTGAACATAGTTAGTTAGGACAGCTTGGTGATAACGATTGGCATGAAATGCTTATGATGATAATACATTAATTTATACATTATCATTGCCGAGCGGGTTGGTTGGTTGCTTCATAATTTTCCATAGCAATTACATACCTCTTTTTACCCACAGTAGTCAAACTTTTTCCGGAGTTTTTTTTTTTTTTTTTTTTTTTTTTCTATATGAAAGCTTTCTTTGAGCTGACTGTGTATTAGAAGAACTAGTACATTATTTTTTGTCGGTCACTGATTATTTTGATTATTAGTTTTCGCCAGTAAATCGTTTGTGTACAAAATATAAATTCAGATTATTTGGATTATCTGTTGTCATCTTATCTGTGATTTTCACAACGTTTCGGTTGGTGTAAGCTTCGACCTTCTTAAGGTGTATATTTTCGAACGTGGGGATATTTCTGTCGAACTCGGAAATTTGGATGGAATTTCGAAGGAAACCTTTTGTTTAACAGTAGTTCTATGAATGTAAAAGTAGCTCCCATACTTACAAAGCTGTTTAAGCGTTGTCTTAAGTAGAATTGCTTTCCAACACCCTGGCAAACCTCATCAGTATTTCTCGTATTTAAAAATTCAGGTGATCGCTCATCTCTCTTTCAATGCAGACTAATCAGCCTCCTATGCGTCATGAGTAAATTGCTGAAATCTGTGTTGAATAGAGAAGTAGTCAACCACCTCAGCAAAAACAACCTCCTCAGTAACATGCAATATGGTTTCCGTTCTGCTAGATCTACATCAGATATGCTTACGGTTATTTCTCATAGGATTAGGGAATCTCTCGACAAGGGCTTCCTTTCTAGGGCAATTGCTTTTGGCATATCAAAGGCCTTTGATAGGGCATGGCATAAAGGTCTACTTTACAAAATCTGCAGCTAGGGTATAGCTGGAAATGTCTTCAATTATTAAATCATTTCTCTCTGATAGGTTCATAAGAGTAGTAGTTGATGGGCAGAAATAAGAAGTTCACAGTATTAATGCTGGAGTCCCTCAAGGGTCGATCCTGGACCCAACTCTCTTCCTGGTCTATATCAATGATGTCCTAAATCACATTCGTAGACATTCATGCTGACGACACTACCGTCGATGGCAACACTTCAAAGGCCGAAAACAACCAAGTTCTCTTTGATTCTCTCTCCTCTGATCTTGATCACGTGAAGCAATGAGGAAAAAGGTGTCTGGCTAATTTTAATGCATCTAAAATCAAGCTCCTATCTTTCCATCATCAACGCTCTGATCACCATCTGCAATCAATTGAAATAAATGGCTCTCGTCTTGGAGAGGCTTCATGCTTTGACAAGCTTCTAGGTCTGACCTTTACTCCTGATTTGAGATGGAACATGTACATCAAATCCGTTGCCAAGGTTGCTAGAAAAAATGGTGGGATCGTTCCACCGCTCCAATAGATATATCACTGATGATGTAATTCTCTACCTGTATACGAGCCAAGTACGTCCAAATATGGTGTACTGTTGCCACATCTGGGTAGGAGCTGCTGGAGGCACTTATCCTGCCTTGAATGAGTTCAAAATAGACTTTGTAGCTTAGTGGAGGATGCACTTTTCTCTTCCCTGCAACCTGTTTCCCACGGAAAAGACGCCTGTCTGCTTTATCGTTATTTTCGGATCAAGTAAAGAATAGATACCCTGTAACAGAAGACGACGCCTGGCGACGACTGGCGCACATTTCAAGTCACACCGGTGATTCGACCTTGACATGGCCGAATAAAAATATATTTACAAAACTTTTGAAGATTTAAAAGAAAAAAGTATACAAAACATTTTTTTAAGTAAGTAACAAAACGAACGTATGTAAATAAAAGATATTTAAATAAATGTGTCTTTCTGTTTCGGACTTTTGCGAATGTTTCGCGGAGTTTTGTGACCAAGATTGATTTTTATGTACCGTGTTTTTTTGTTTGTTTGCTTGTTTGTTTTTCTGTGTGCGTTTTTAAGACAATTCAATATTTATTTGATTATTCTTTAAAACATTAACTTCAGCGACAATTAATATATTTTTAAATTAATATTTTTTTAATATTAAATTTTGACAAATATTCGCGAGCAAGATTTTTTTAAAAATATATTTACAAAACTTTTGAAGATTTAAAAGAAAAAATATATTTTTACAAGACACTTTTTTAAGTAAATAACAAAACGAACGTATTTAAAGAAAAGATATTTAAATAAATGGGTGTCTTTCTGAGTGCGTTTTTAATATATTTACAGAACTGTTAATGAACCTTAGAATAATAATAATTATAATGTTTCGCGGGTTTTTGCGCCAAAGATTGATTTTTATGTAAAGTGTTTTTTGGTTTTGCTTTTTTTCTTTCTGTGTGTGTTTTTAAGACAATTCAATATTTATTTAATTATTCTTTAAAGCATTAACTTTAGCGATAATTAATATATTTTTAAAATAATATTTTAAATATTAAATTTTGATTTAATCTCATGATACCTTCACGTGATCAATTTATTAAATGACAAAAAAGTCCAAAGAATAATGTCTTTCCGAGTGCATTTCTGCACAACAACCATTTATTTAAATGTATTTTGTTTACATGTTGTGTTTCGTTACATTAAAAACTTGTATTTAATTTGCCCTTGTGGAGAAGTAAGCAAAGAGAAAGGTTTTTTTTAATAAAAATAAAAAATATAAAGATTTGTATCTTGTGATACTACATTTCAGCTTTATAAAAATAATAGTTATGAAAAGATATGTGAATAAAATAATATATTTTTTAAATCTCGATTGTATATACTTGTGATTTTATTATGCATAAAAAATTCCTCGGCCTAGGAGGAGTTCTCCTTCACTGACCACCAACATACATCGCACTTTAAATAAATATTGAATTGTATTAAAAACGCACGCAGAAAGAAAAAAACACGCTGTACATAAAAATCAATCTTAGTCGCAAAACCCCACGTTTCAGTTATTTCTTATTTGTTTCTGCCATTAAAAAGTTTGGTTTAAATAACTGTTTTTCATATTATCACTTGTCCATTTATACTTTTTTGCGTATTAATTAATCTTTTATATTTTCACTTTTTTTATTTTTTCGTTTAGTATTCAGTTCACTACCTAATTTCCGAAAAATTCGCGTCAGCGACTTTCATAAGATTACATAATCAGCCGGAAGATCCTGACCCAGCTGTCAGACGATAAGTTTTAATGAAAGCATAAAATTAATTA
>NC_136503.1:34813252-34968252 GCF_053919585.1 Euprymna scolopes
AATAGGGATCGTATAATAAAATTATGGGGTCTGCGTTCGCGCCTGTACTCTATGGAAATATGGCACAAACTTTAACAAAGACTTTTCATATCTATTTGCGTAAGTATAATTTGATAATTATGTTTCAGTTTGAAGAAATATGGTATAATAAAATTATTGGGGGTTCGTTCTCGCCTGACCTCCATAGAATGCAAATATGTCACAAAGTTTAACAAAGTTTTTTAAAAGGGGTGAGGGTCCACAATAGCACCTTAACTTTAATCTTAATTCACGTTAGCTTTTATTTATTTTTTTGAATTGAATCATATTGTGTCGAATAAATTCACCTCATAAATTCACGTTCTTATTAAAGTGAAAGCCAAAACAAAATGTCGGAACTTTAGACAATTCTCGACACAAATTTTGCATAACTCTGTTTTTTTCCTTCTCCACTTGCACGTGGCACTCTTTCGAAAATAGATAAATAGATAAATAATAAAAAATAAGAACGTTACTTGTTATCGTGTCAAAAGAAGGAAAAATTCCTGCTCATGTGATTACGTGTCTTTTTAAAAACATTTACATAACCTTTTTATTTTTATTTATATATCTGTTTATTTAAGCTTTTTTTGTCAGTGTACTAGAAGGAATACAGTTGATTATAATACTTTCTGCATGTTCTTTACATTACAATAGTGCAACCCTGAATCCAACAGCACAATACTACACCGTTCAATACTGTAAAACTGAAACGAAGCTGTTCTGCTTGAAAAGAGCGCCATTTTCTTCGTATTCATATTTATATCGATTCTTTGCTTTAAAAAAACTAAAGTAATTATGTGTTTACTTTTTTATTATCTCATTTTGCTGTTTCGGATTATTTTACTAAAATAAGTAAAGCTTCATTATTTTTCAAAATTGTTTTTGTTTCTTTGTTTTTCGATATTTCGTCGATATTATTTAGTAAGAGTGTTTAGCAGAAAAGCCAACAAACGACTACCCGAAAAAATAAATATACAAGAAATAAATGTTACCTTAGTCAATAAAAGTTCAGTTCATGTTTTTTTTGTTTTGAAATAGTTTTTAATGTTCTTTACTTGAAATAATTTCAGCGAACCGAAATTAAAACGAAATTTAAGGCGATAACTACTTAAATGAATTTTTATATAAAATACACGTGCCATAATCGAATATTCTTCAAGCACAAAATAACGGAAAACATTAAAATATGTTTATAAATATTCCTTACGTTGACGGAACTCTCTTAAATTGTTAACACAGAATGCTCAGGTGGCCCTCCTTCAAATTGAAAACGGGGCTCTCCATTTCAAAGTTGCTGCCATTTTGATTTTTTTTTTAACCGGTTCGTGAATTAAAAAAAAAATTTTACAAACTACTTAAAAATACAAACCAATGAACTTTTCTACCATGAAAGTAACTTTTATTGACTATGGTAACATTTTTTTCTTGTATATTTATATTATTATATATATAACATTTTCTCTTTGTAAGGAAACATCATTGGCTACGAATGGAAACAAAGTAAATATAAAAAATATATTTTCGCGAAAATTATCTTTACTTTCATCATATTTTGCTTAGGGTAAAATTTTGGAGTATCAAAACCTATCTCTTTACAACCCCCTCCTTTTCATAACCTATCATACTTTCATTAATCACAGTCCATTTTCTGTAGGCTGTTTTTTAACCCAGTCAACAACGGGTACTTCTGCTAGTATATATATATATATATATATATATATATATATATATATATATATATATATATATATATATATATATATATATATATATGGAAGTTTTAAAAACCAAAAGCAATGCGGAAAAGACCGGAATCATGAGAGTAAAGAAAAGAAAAATAAACATACAAGTAGGCGCTTTTGTTTGAGCAGAGAAATGTCTGACTGTTCTCTTCCGCCATCTTAAATATACTTTTGTTTTCTTTTTGAAAAGGGGAGGTATTTTTCTCCCGAAATTAATCAAAGTTCCATACCACCAACGGACTTTATATACACCGGACATACCAACAACTTGGTTGCAAAATAATTATACAACGAGATGAGGAATGATAGATGAATAAACAGTTAGACATTTCTCTACTCAAGCATACCCGTCTACTTGTTTGTTTATTTTTCTTTTCTTTACTCTCATGATTCCGTTTTTTTTCCGCATGGCTTTTGGCTTTTAAAACTTCCATATATTCCTTTACCAACAATGCTCCAAGCAAGCGACCATCTACTTTTATATATATATATATATATATATATATATATATATATATATATATATATATATATATATTATCGTATGGGGAAATTAATTTTATTATTGTTAGTTATTAAATGGTTTATTCTTACAAATTTCAATATTAATAATATTTATTTATTATCACAAGTGTTTATCTCAGTTTTGTTCTAAAATGGCTGATATTAGTAAGACTATAAAATGCTAATATTATGGATTCAGGATTATAAGGGTTTTTGAAATCAGACGAAAACGGGATTGCTAACCAGTACCAAAGATGACGCATTATCGAGAATTATGAGTTTTGTATTTTCAATTATATATAGTGGGAAAATATTTCAAGCGAAAATATATGAGTTACTTAAGCATATGAAAATTTAGCTTTAGAATGCTATTAATTAGGGGTGTTAAATCAGTATTGATATGGTATTCACGGTAATTCCTAGAAGTGAAATTGTAGTGGTGGAGTTTAGTTTATAAGATGTAAATGCGTGAATGGTGACTTGCTAAATAGTATGGAAATAGGAAGATACTAGTATATAAGTTAATTGGAATATTCTCAATATATCTAAAAAGAAATATCTCAATATATTTAAGTAGTGGGTGTTGTTTTTATCTAATGGTAAATATACTAAGATTATCTCTTATTTTAAGTTGGCTGTATTTAATTTTTTTTCTTTTGTTTACATCTTGAAACTTACTCGTTTTTGGCATTTATTATAAGTTTAGGGAAAGTGATAATACTTAGTGCTCCGGAGATACAAAGGTTACAAAATTTAGCTCATGGAGCGTATGATCTAACTTTTTCGGTATACTCTATTTAATTGAATAAGGAATTTTCTTGCAATTTAGGCTATTAATGAAGGTAGTTAAAGATGTACCGTTATTATTTTGTGTCTTTTCATTTTTGAATGAATGCATGTAGTTTGAAATTCTTACTATTATTGTTTGAGGTTGTAAGTGAATGTTTTTAATGTATTTTCATTGTTTAACGGCTCAGTGTCAGTACTGTGGGGATTTTGAATCGAATAAAATTCTAAAGTTGTGCAAGGTGAATGCTGGTTAATGTTTTGCGGGTAAATATTGGGAATAATATTATCAGAGTTACTATTATTAGATTCTGTGCCCGAAATGTTTTGATTAGACTTATTAGTTGCTCCGTAAATTTGGTTGATCTCATATATCGGCAATTGTGTCACTGTGCAAGCGTATACACCGTCTTGGTATAGGCAATCATTGACTGGAATTGTCTTATTTAAAACTAGCAGTTCTGCCCGGCTTTGCTCGGTCTTATGTGCTGTTCATAACTGTATCTGCATATGTATATATTAAAAGTGTGAATATGTACGGTAATGTCTTTCTATATAATAGGCGTCCTTAACTACTATAGATAAGAGTTGCTAGAGACTGCAGACGTCAAATTTTTACCTTTGACCCCAATTTTGACACCTTTACATTTATAGCTTTGGGCTCAAATTAAATTAAAATGTTTGACCCATGTCCAAGTAACCTACATCTAGAATTTCAAGTGTTTAGATCCAAAATTGGCGGAGGAGTTTGGTAGAGTCTGCAAAGGTCAACTCTGTAAACTTAGACCTCTTGCCAGCCAAAGTTTCGCCTAAAAACTAATTAAAAAGCTTGCTGCATGTCTGAATACCTTTCATATAAAATTTCAAATGTTTAGACCCAAAATTGGCTTAATAGTTTGCTAGAGATCTTTTAAACTCTGACCCTTTGGAAGCCAAATGTTCTGCAAAAAAAAAACGATTAAAAAGCTTTCCATATCTTTGAATAAACTTTATGTAAAATTTCAAATATTTCGACCAAAATTGGCTGAGTAATTTGGTAGAGGCTGCAAAGGTCAATTATTTTTAAAATTTTACCCCAATTTTAACATTTATTGCTTTGGGCTCAAATCAAATTATAAAGTTTAGTCCATGTCCAAGTAATTTATATCTACAAATTTCAAGTATTTAGATCCAAAATTGGCGGAGGAGTTTGGTAGAGTTCGCAAAGGCCAAATCGTTAAATTTTGACACCTTTAACAGCCAAATTTCTGTCCGAAAACCGATTAAATTTTTTTCCATATCTCAATACCCCTTATGTCAAATCTTGTAGACCGAAAATTGACAGAGTTATTTGGTAGGGAAGTGTACACCGACAGACACACACATTTTCACTTTTATAGATATATAGATATTATATCTAATAATATTTTGTAATATCGAAAATCACTGGATTTTCATACCAGTAGATATATTTTCATTTCATTATTCTGAAGTATATATATATATATATATATATATATATATATATATATATATATATATATATATATATATATATATGGGTGCCCTGCGTTGCCCGGGTGTTTGGAGGTGTGTGTTGAGCAAAAAAATAAAGTGGTAGCAGGAATCCATAACCCGTGAGCCCCTTAAGGGGCATAGTATAGGCCACCTACAACATTTGTAGATGCTTTTGTAGCGAGGAGTTCTTTTTACAGGGTGAGGGTGCTGGCCCCACGTCCAACCTTCCCAGAAGGTACATACAATTCCTAGCCTTCCCAAATGGTCACCCATCTGGTACTAGCCATGCTCAACGTTGCTTAACTTCGGTGATTTGGCGAGAACCGGTGTGTCAACGTGATTGGTAGTAGGAAGGCAGGCTCGAACCCGTACTGCAAAGGAGAAAAAGAACGGGAAAAAACGTGACGTCTTTGCTGTTACGACCACCGCCAAACTGAAAGTGACGTAGGTTTAAATTAAGGCTAGACATTCGAAAAGAGGGGATGACTTGCGAAAATATCGGTGAAAAAAGCGACACTTCCTTGTAGGAAAGTGGACAGTTGAGGGTGAAGAAATTAATGATTTTAGCCAATTTTATGATATTTGTCGTCTGAAAGATCGAGCTTCAAAACGATACTGATCTTGTGAAAATCCGTCGCATCTGTCAAAAGTTTTAGGCAAACATACAAACATACATACATTTATATATTGGTAGTTCAAATTTTCGACCCAAACCAGTTAAAAAAAGCTTGCACTATCTCTGGATACACTTTATGCAAAATTTCAAAGGTTTAGACCAGAAATTGCCTGAGTAATTTGGTAGAGGTCAAATGTTTTTAAACTTTGACCCCTATTATGACCTCTTAATATTTATTGTTTTGAGCTAAAATTTAGTTATTAAGTTAGATCCATGGTCAAGGAACCTATATCTAAATTTTCAATTGTTTATACCCAAAATTGGCAGAGGAATTTGGTAGAGTTCTAAAAGCTCAAATTGTTGAACTTTGGCCCCTTAACAACCAAATTTTTGGCCAAAAACGGATCACAAATATTTTCCCAAATCTCCATACCCTGTATATTAAATTTCGAGTCTGTAGACTGAAAATTGACAGAGTTATTGTATAGGGAAATGTACGCAGACAGATACACAGACAGACAGACACTTTCACTTTTTTTACAGTATAATCCACGAGGTTCAGATATTTTCGTAGGATTCTATGAGTTGACACTGGTTAGTAATATATTGAAGCTCTAGATATATTTTAGATACGTTAGTGACACTTTGCTTCTGAGAGTAAAACAAAAAATCTTCGACCATCTCAATTCCTTTCACACAGCATTATCATTCACTATGGAGAAAGAGAATGAAAGTTGCTTGCCTTTCCTAGATGTTTTGATTGAACACAGTAAGAATTCTTTTCTTATTAAAGTTTATCACAAACCGATTTTCACCGGTTTTATATGAATTGGCGCCCATTTTGCCTATCTCTAGAAAAATAGGGCTTATTAATACATTAGTGTATACAGCTCTTAGAATTTGTTCTTCGAACAAACTCAAACACGAATTGAATACTGTTGAAGACATTTTCATTCGTAATCGTTATCCGGAGAATTTGATTAATTATAAATAATCTAGTAGAAAAATACAATGCTCATATAGCCTTGGTTCCGTCCATTTATTTATACTGTTTATTTAAAACTGCTTTGGATTGGAGTTGCTGGTCAGTGTGTAACATTTCGCATGACCTGTCTTCCCTCGGTCAAGATGGAACACGTAGAAGACTACTAGTGCTACACAATTACAAGTGTAGTTCTAGGTGGTTATGACCCCCACTAAAGTTCGGCGACGCAACTTGAGTCGCTTTTCCGAAAACAGGATTGATATGACGCTGGAAGCAACAGTCGTTGACCCCCTTCCGCTAGAAAAAGACCATTTAACCTAACCGTTTTTCTTTCTTTTAAGTTCACCTGTAAGTAATAGACATAATAATAACAGACGCTTGTTGTAGTTTTCGCATGAAATCAATTATTCACAATAAAGAAAAAATAATAATAATAAGTATATACAGTTTTTCACAAGAGAATCAAAAATAAAAGAAATAAAATATCGATTCAAGTTTCTCTTTCTGGTATGTACAATAGTCGATGAACAGAGTATTTTTCTATAACCGACTTCTTGTTTCCAATCTGTCAAAGGACACGTGCTTATAAGACGGCGAGGTTTGAGAGCAGTGGGCAGTTCCCCCGTGTTTAAAACTCGTTGCAACCTCTGCAAAAACTCTGCAAAACTTATTTTTCCTACTCTGCACTGACTTAAGTATATATGGTTGGGATGGGTCGGAATACGCCGAAGTGTCCCGGCTAACTAATAATCGTCCAATCCGTCACACCTTGGTTCCTCCTGATTGGATAATCAGCTACCTCTCCATAACATAAGAATCAGGTAATTTTCCACAGAACAAGGGATTCTCATCGATAATCGTTTCACGGACCGGGTAGCTCATCCTTGACCCCCTGGGTCAAGTTTGAGACCAAACATCCGCTCCAACTGGCAAGGTGATTTGGTGTTTTTCGGATCTGCTATTAAAATAAAAAGGGCTCCAATTCCTTTTTCACTAGCCATGGGGGGGGGTAATTTTCAACCATAGCTCTAATTTAGCTTTCTGTAACCCTTCCTCTGAGGTAATCTCTTCTTACCGTAGCTAGTTGGATCACAGTGTTTGGACGGACGGATTATTTAGTCTATAACTAATTGTTTCTCATTTGTTGTGTTATGGTTAGTTTGGGGTGTAAAATCTGCATTCTTTTTGGTCATGAAAGACAGTTTACCCTACATCACACAAAGCAATGTCGTTTATGAATTCAATTACTGGTGCGCTGTTGGCTGTGTGGGTTGAACCTCCTTGAATTTGCAGACACACATCAACCTACATATACAAGCAGAAATTGGACTGGGCAAGCCACGTCGTTTTCGCCTCATCTTCTGCCTTAGAATCTGCCATTAGCATACATTTAATTTAAAATTTAGCTTGTGCCAATTCCAATAAAATAGATTGTCTCAGAATATTGTACCGAGCTTACGCTCAAAATCATTTTAAGATTTTAGAGTCAGTCTCAATTTTTTTCACGCAAGCCTTCTTTTTGTCGACAGAAAAAATTGTTAAATAATTAGATTTGTTCGGAAATATATTTTAATACCCTCTCTATCTCAATTATATATATATATATATATATATAGCGTAATGGTTAGGAGCCTTGACTGCCGTACAAACGGTCGGGTTTCAATCCTGGCTTGAGGTAGTTGCCTGTCTAGCCGCACTGATGAGCTGTGAAACAGCGAAACAATACTGTATGTGGATGACTATATATATATATATATTATATTATTGTATATATATTTTACAGGAATTCCCATTCGCATTTTCTTTTTTTTTCTTTTTTTTACTCGTATATCTTCGAGTATTTGCTATTGCTTTACCATTTAATTCGTTTTTTTTTGTTGTTGTTTTTTTTGCATATCTTGATTTACTAACGAAAAGCGACCCCTAGAATAATTATGTGTAGGCGTGTAGATAACGGATTCTCTTGAATACATCTGTTTCAAGGCATATTCATATATTTGTTACACCACTTGGATCCATGAAAATAACAGTGGGCGCATTTTAGCATGACGTGGCTTAATTACCATATATTTTCATAATTCACTACATAACTCTACTCATGCATTGAGGATAATAGAAAAACTACTGAAAATCGAATCGATACTTAAAATGTACTTACTCATATTTTATGTGTACACTTAAAATAAAACGTATATATATATATATATATGCTAGCAGGGAGACCTGGCGTTTCCCGGGATTTAATGATGATCAGTGAATGTTTCACATTCACATTTTTTTTATTGTCCTCGAAATCGGTAAAATCGCCTATTTTTCAATCAAATCGATTGATTGCCTGCTTTAGTTAGGGGCACATCGCAGTGCATCGAGAGGAAGCTTCACCTTCCTCCCCGAACTGACATTGTAGTTTAAATTGTACAATAGAGAACCTACTGTGTAGTTTATAAAAACATTATCATATATAATGGCTTGAATGAAAGTTTAAAATTAAAATATTAAGTATGATAATGAAATTGGGCTCTAAGCAGAAATATTCATTTTGAACGCGCCCCTATTATATCAAAGAACATGCTAATGATCTTATATGTCGGTCCCTTCGGCTAGTGCTGTAATAAAATTTCTCAAATGTACTTGTGATGTTAGGCTGTGTTGGGTGTTAACTTTGTTCAAAATCGCCTGTTCATTCTTTCACCGGATTATTTAGACTGTCGAGTATTGGTACTTATTGAAGACGTTCCGATAAAAAAAAAACTTCCTAAGAACACTGCCAGGTACATAATGTACCTTCGTGTGAAATTTCATAAAAATCGACCCAGCCGTTTTCGAGCCCATAGGGAACTAACTCACAGACACACAGACAAAGTTCTTTTTATATAATAGTAGAGATAGAGATATATATAGTTTCAATAAATTGACCACGTAGTTGACAGATTTTTTTTATGGCACGTGGGTGAGTGAAAGAGAGTTGCTTTTTGGGGCGTTGATTTTCGAGTGAACAGAATGACGAACATGGGAAACCTGAATTGAGAAAATAGGCAGCAACAACCAAGTATTAAAAATAGAGGAAAAGGAGAAATGGTTAGTTGAGTCGTCACCGAAGAACAGCTCTTCTAGAAATACGGCCTACCCACGGAAGAGTTTCCCGCTAAAACGAGCACAGCCAATCAGATACTCGCAGAAAGCGGAAACGCCTACCATTGCTTGACTCGGCCTTCTTACGGAAAACAGAAGCACGCATGCGTAATACGACGTTCGTCAACTGAACATTAGGTTGGTTTGTTCTTTTACGAACACACAGATACACGCACGTCATATATTCGTCCTATAGTTTTTCATGTTTAAAAATAACTATGTGAATCATATATGTTGCGTACTCGTATACATCTACAGTGTTTACAAACAAAATTATATATATACATATATATATATATCTGTGTGTGTCTTTTAGTTCGTCTGTCTGTTTGTCTATAGGTCCGTTCCACTTCTCGGAAACAACTGAGTAAATCTGGATGTAATTTTGTATGGCCATTTGTTATAATTAGGTGCAGTCAACTAAGTATTATGGTATCCGTTTTCATGCACGGTTAGAGATTAATAGGGATAAAAAGGGATTTGTATTTACTGCAAAAATGAGCACCAGTTAACCATTTTCATCCATTAATGTGGCATCAAACACTCATTCTAAGCAAACGGACTATAACCTTTATACGTTTTTAACAGGCTAAAAAGATTAATATATTTATATATATATATATATATATATATATATATATATATATATATATATATATATATATATATATATATATACACTTCAGAATAAAAGTATCTAACAATCAGCTGGTATGGAAACCTGTGATTATAAGATTTGCAAGATATTACTGGCAGTAATATTCTATAAGTATTTTCCCACCTAAATAAGAAGTGCTCGATATACAAGACAGAGCAAATAAATGAAGTTGTTAGTCATTCAATGAATTTAAAAATTTATGACGTGAAACGTTTGAGTTTCAGATCCAAAGATTTTTATTATTCTATGAAAGACAAAGAATACATTAGAAATATTATAACTCCTTATCCTATAGGATTTCGATGTCTACCATCTCTTCAGAGGAGAAAATATTAGCAAATAGATATGATGGTTTACACCTCATTTGCTAAAGTCAGTAAGACATGGAAAATCACAAATAAAACAGTTTTTACTTTTATTTCTCCTCAGATATATTTAAATTAAAAGACAAGACCACCAAACCATATATCGAAAATATTGAGTCAGGTTTTGATCAAAATCTATTAGATTTAATTCTAGAAAATTAAAGGCTTAAAACTCTTAAAATAAAACTGGTTTTAGGAAATTCTGATTGATAGGTGTCTAATGACAACGTATCACATTTAATGGAAATCTGAAACATTTTAATTTCAAATAGGAGCCAATGTCCTGTGATATCTTCTAATAAATTTTTTAAATATTTTACAGAAACTTACACTGGGAAAATATTTATTAATTGCTTTCTTACATCTATTGTCAAAATGTAACGAAAATCAGATGTGTTCTGAATTTTAACGGAAGGTTTTAACCACTCTTTAACACATCTTTTGTATTGAATTAAAACCAAATATAGCTCATATTTATACTCACTTACCCAATGCAGCTGCACGTTCTATTTTGTTTTATTTAGTTTTACGCAAAAGAACGCACAGTGAGAGCGAAAGCCATTCGTGAAAATTTAGATATCTACGATTTTTATGAAATAGCAGCTGTGACTCACATACCAGCCTTCTTCATCTCACACACACACATTCTTACACACGAGTTCAAACGAATAGAAATAAATTCTTCTTTCTTAGAACTGCACGCCTGTGGAGCTCTGTTCCGTCTGCCTGCTTGCCACCGGACTACAACTTGGATGTGTTCAAGTCCAATGTTAACAAATTCCTAATGAACCGCCCCCTTAAGTAAACACTTCATCAAATCTCCACACTAACGTAATGTACTTGCAATAACCCTTATCCCTGAGTGGCTTCCGGGCCTTGATAAGTGGTGATCACTGTGTAAAAAAAATTTACTTCTCACAGCGATATAGGCACTTAGCAGAACTAGGTAAACCAACGCACACACATACACAATGTCGCGCTGCTAAACACTTGCATATGTATATTACTTGCATATGCATATTATTCACGCTATGAACATTTTGATTTGCAACTACTAATTACTTTCTTCATCAAGCGCATATTCGCAGAAATGAACACTTACTAACATTTTATATGCTGATAAAATTATAAAAATTTTGTAATCAAATTTTCATTTTCTCAAATTTTTATTTAAAAACTTGTTTATGTTTAAATTGTTGATCATACTGTTCTCTCAGTGTATCAATTAATTCTATTTTATATGCCTATCATACAAATATAAATAAACTAGCCTGGGTACCCGGCGTTGCCCGGGTGTTTGGAGGTGTGTGTCGAGCACAAAAAAAGTGGTAGTAGGCAGGCAGGCAGGCTCGAACCCTTACCGCGAAGGAGGACAGGAACGTGATAAAAAACGTGACGTCTATGCCGTTGCATCCATTGCCAAACCGGAAGTGGCGAAGGTTTAAATTAAGGCTAGTCAATTGAAAAGAAGGGACAACTTTCGAAAATATCAGCGATAAAAGTGACCACTCCTTGTAGAAAAGTGCCCAGTTGAGGGTGAATGAATAAATTCGTTTAGCCAATTTTTCGATATTTGTCGTCCGAAGTCCGTTGAGCTTCAAAGCGATACCGATCTCGTAAAATCTGTCGCCTATGTCGAAAGTTTTAGGCAGACATACATACATACATACATACATACATTTTAACAGACAGGTGAGATTTATATTATAGATTATAACAAAATTATCAAAAATAAGTTTTTATAAAAAATATGTATATGGAATTATAAAAATAAAAGTGTTTTTATTTTTAAATAAAAGTTTTTATTTGAGCTTATATAATAGATATAAGTTAATGAAAGTAGGAAAATATAACTACTAAAATAAAAATAACAAAATTTCAAAAATCATAAAAACGTATTCAATACATAATATTCTCAAAATAATTTTTAAAATAATTTTTAAATATTTTTTTTAAAAAAGTGTTTTCAATAATTTAAAAAGAATAAAACTAATTTCAATACTTCATGATTAAAATAAGACGAAAAACTTTTCACTGACTATTAAATAAAAAAGAAAGATAGGAAAAACGTAATATTAAAGGAGTACCTGCACAGGGGAGATATAGGCGTGAAAAAAAATCGAAGGAACTAATTTGCCTAGTCACCACTTCCGGTAGCGCTACGCCAGAAGTTAGGATGTGCGTACTTTTAAATACTGGACAGGGTAAAGACGTCTTTAAAGGTGGTGGAAAGCATTTCGCCGTTTAGCAACGATTATACAGTGTTGTAACAATATGGACTAATTTTGGTTTCAGGTTCTTCAGTACTGTCGGGTCAAGTTACCTTACTGACATTGTGGTCCCCTCATAAGTTTGGCAGCATGACAAACAGTTATTCGGGTGTCGCTTAGATTTTTATTTCGAAGGATTTAGGATAAAGTTGTTTAAATCATAAAGGATGGAATTTACTACAAAGTTCCATGGGAAGGTTTTGGCTTTATCAAATGCTTTGATCACCTCTTTTCTGTTGGTTAATAGGTCTTACATCTATTCATGTCCCTATTTCTTTTACTCCAAAACTCATGAAAGCTCTGATTGGTCACTCGAAATAAAACAGATTGGGAATAGTATTCTAGCATTTTTATAGCGCTTTCTGTGATGGTCTCGGTCAGTCGTAATAAATGCTTGAGTTTCAAAGTATCTATTTCCTTGAAAGCAATTGAAATAATGTTTTTTGGCATTAACGGCGGCACACTCAGGGGTTTGGCTCTTTGGTTTCTGTTGGAATATTTTCGAAGGTATGGCGTTTTCAATACCAACAATTATTCAATCAGATATATCGGATGCGATGAATGCTACATTTTTAATTGATTTCAGGATTTCATATATGAAAGATCATACAATGTTCTCATTAGCCCTTGAGTATCGAAGAATTCTGGAAATAAGAGAGACATAAAAAAAAAACTTGGCTAACTTAGTTTTTATTTTAATCGATAAAGATGTCAGAGGAAAAAGAAGAGTAGCGCACTGTTCAGACAAGAATAAAGAAAGCTTACAAAATGTCTAAAAGCATCGGCTATGCGTGTGGGCTTCTCACCAGTCTGATTAAACTAATGTGTGTAGTAGTAATGTCACAAATAGCCTTATCTCAAAGGGTATTTCTTTCTGTCAGTCGCACATGGAAAGAAGAAGAAAAAAGAGAAAACGCAAGAAGTGTACCTGGTTATATGCAAGAAAACATGGGGAACGTTATAAGCGTACGTGACTGGACGAGATTTGATGCGGATAAAAGAACCCGGCTTGAAAGAGAAGGAGACAGCTCTTCGTTACGTCTTGCGTTGATGAAAACCTTACGATTTGTCGCGACCTTGTAGAACAATATGCAAGGATAAAGTTGTAATTTTTTTTACATGGAGTTCACCACTTATCAAGGCCCAATCGCCACTCGAGGATTAGGGTTATTGTGTGTACAGTAATCAAAGGGATAGTGTATCAATAGTATTGAAGAATTGGTAAGGTGTCATTACTTAGGGGGGCGGTTCATTAGGAATTTGTTTGTGTTGGACTTGAAGACATCCAGGTTGAAGTCGGGAGGGAAACAGGCAAGCGGAACAGCGTTCCACAGGCGTGCAGTTCTAAGAAATAAGCTTTGCTCATGGAATCTACGTTTTGATTTAGGCACAGATAAGGAGTGGGGAAAATTATTGACGGTGGTTTCAGCTAGTCGGGTGTTTTTGAAAAAGATTGGCGAGGGGGGACCAGAGAATGGAGCTCAGACGAGCACTTGCCATGGAAATAACGATAGAACAACGACAGGCTCGCTACGTCTCTTCTGTGGGAAAGAGGTTACAGGGTAGATAAAAGGTCATCCCCCACCAAGCCACGAAGTCTATTTTGTACTCTGTCAAGGCAGGATAGGCTGTTTTTAGCAGCTTCCGCCCAGATGTGGCAGCAGTACTATATCTTTGGAAGTACTTGGCTCTTATATAGATAGAGAATTGCATCGTTAGTGAGATATCTTCTGGAGCAGTAGAAGGATCCCACCATTTTCCCAGCGACCTTGGCCATAGACTTGATGTATGTGTTCTATTTAAGATCAGGAGTAAAGGTAAAACCCAGAAGCTTATCAAAACATGGGGCCTCCCCTAGACGAGAGCCATCCATTTCAATTGATGCCAGATGGGGATCAGAGCGTTTATGATGTAGAGATAGGAGTTTGGTTTTAGATGCATTAAAGGTAACCAGCCACCTTTTTCCCCACTGCACCACGCGCTCAAGATCAGAAGAGATAGAATCAGAGAGAACATCATCATTTATGGCCTTTGATGTGTTGCCATAAATGGTCGTGTCATCAGCAAAGACGTCAACGAAAGATTTTAGTATGTGTTTTGGGAGATCATTGATGTAGATCAGGAAGAGAGTTGGGTCCAGTATGGACCCCTGAGGGACTCCAGCATTAATACTGTGGGCCTCTGATTTCTGCCCATCAACCACTACTTTTATGAGCCTATCTGAGAAAAATGATTTAATGATCGAGAAAACATTTCCAGTTATACCGTAGCTGGAAATCTTGTGTAGTAGGCCTTTATGCCAAACCTTATCAAAGTCCTTTGATATGTCGAGAGCAATTGCCCTAGAAATAAAGTCTTTGTCGTGAGATTCGCTAATCCTACGAGATATAACCGTTAGCACATCTGCGTAGATCTAGCAGAACGGAAACCATATTGCGTGTCGCTAAGAAGGTTATTTATGTTGAGGTGGTTGACTACTTCTCTATTTATTGTGGATTCCAGCAACTTACTCATGACACACAGGAGACTTACGTCTGTACTGAGAGGGGGATGACTTATCACCTGAATTCTTAAATACAGGGCATACTGATGAGGTTTTCCAGGGTGTTGGAAAGCACTTCTCCTTAAGGCAACGCTTAAGCAGTTTGGTAAGACTGGGGGCAAGTTCTGGTTGTAATTTTTTAACACTATAACTGGAATACCATCAGGACCTGTTGTTTTACTGGAGTCAATAATAATAAATTCCCTCTTTATCGTCGGTTAGGTTAAATTGAACTAACCACTGAAGGTTGTACACATTAAAATTACTGCAGATATGAATGTTAACAGAAGAGTGATCAGTTAGGATCTTGCCGATTTTTTAGAAATTTGCCCAATAAGGGTTACCTCATTGAGGGAAAAGATGAAAGCAGTACTGTAAAAAAAAAAACAATATATAAAACGAATCAAGGTCGTCATTGTAAATATCCCTATAACATGAGCAAACAGAGTTCATGATCATGGCAGTCTTAAGATAGGGTTTGGGGATCATGATCGCTTAACCTGTAATTATGAAGTCATCTGTTAAAACTAGCAGGTCAATGTAAGCTTTACAAAGAAAGATGGGCCATTTTTTGTCTCTTGTAAATGAATTTCAAGCCCTGTAAAGTTGAGACATATACATAAAATGTCGGAAAAGATATCTACGTTAGAATTTGGGTTTCTGGATGCATGCTTATGTTTTTATAACTTGTATTGACCGGACTATTGTTCTCATAGTGTTATTTGTGCAACGTTTCGGTCGGTTTGGACTTCGACCGTCTTCAGGCATGTTGGTTATTGGTTGGAAAAGAAAGGACAAAAGTTATTGGCTCCATATATATGTTTGTATTATTTTATGGCTGTGGTTTCGTATGTGTGAAAAAATTGGTTGACAATTGCATATGTTTTGTTTTGACTTTTCTTAGAAGAGGTCACTAGATGAGATAATAGTAGAACGTACAGAGAATAAATAAAGAATAAGCTTTGTCAAACACTTAAAAGATAAAAACCGAAGCAGTTTAAACTAATATGGCACCAAAAAAGTCCCATTGGAAACTGCTGCATAATTCAAACTCCATTTATCAAATACCAATACAGCAACCGGTTCAGGTAAATTACTATAAAATATTATTTATACAAAATAAAGGTTCAGGTAAATTACTATAAAATATTATTTATACAAAATAAAGGTTCAGGTAAATTACTATAAAATATTATTTATACAAAATAAAGGTTCAGGTAAATTACTATAAAATATTATTTATACAAAATCGAGATCAGAATAATCTTAAATACGAATTACTATCAAATATCATTCATAGAAAATCGTGATTAGAATCGTCTTAAATATTAAATGCGACTGCATTGGCTTGTGTGCATTACAAAATTTACCTCTGAGATATTCTTTGTTAAACTTTATTTTGTTTTACAAGGGTTGTTCCAAAAGTAAAGCCTGTTATTTTTAAATCAAAATGTCGAAGAGCTACGAAGATGTGCGTATTACTATTGAAAAGAGCGAACGTTTGTGGTCCAAAATTTATATTTTTATATAGTCACAACCATTGGCAATGCACTTTTGCCAGCGATAAACGACGGCTGTGCATGGGCGTTCGGATCGCGCTTTGCCATACGAGGATCGTTCTAAAAGTAAAACTTTTTTTAACTCAAATAGAATTTTTAACTCAAATACGAAGACGAGAGTGTACATTAAAACAAGCGACATTTTATGCTCCACAATTTTTCTACATAGTCACCGCCGCACTGAATGTACTTTTACTTATGACGCATGTTTATGACAGACATTGTTTATTAAAGTCTCACACCGTCAATATTTGAAACAGAGAAATTAAACTTTCAGGTCATGCATACATGAATTCAGTCATCATAACAATGCAATTTTAAATTCCTCTGTTCCATTCGGATGGCATAAGCATAGAAGTTATTAGTTTTATAAATCCCCTCCTCCTAATGAAGCGAAGAAAATTTGTTTAAAATATATTAACTTCGTTTCTTAATGTTCTAATATAATTTATTTATTTTATAGATGTAAATAAGGTTCCCTTTGGTAGACAACTCCGAATATGATGAAAATTCCATTCTCTGTAGAATTTTTGAAAACATTTATACTTAAATCTTGTTCCCACCGTAAATATCTCGATGTTTAGAACAACTGCAAACATTGACTTATATGTGCATATATGTATATATAGAGACTTCTATCTCATATAGTTTCTTAAACTTTTTCAAGGAAAAGCTCCTCTCTCTCTCTCTCTCTCTCTCTCTATATATATATATATATATATATATATATATATATATATATATATATATATGTGTGTGTGTGTGTATATATATATATATATATATATATATATATATATATATATATATATATATATATATATATATCAATGAAACAGCTGTACTGAAGAAGTTCGTGGGGACAGGATATTTTTATGGAAACATAAATCGTAAAATTGTCAACTCATCAATGAAACAGCTGTAATGGAAAAATCCAGGAAATAAACGAAGGTTATAAAAAAGAAAACGTGAGTCTTTGAATTTCAACAAAATTTTGCACTATATATATATATATATATATATATATATATATATATATATATATATGTAAAGAAAGGGTAGGGAAAGAGTCCGGTCTTATATATATATATATATATATATATATATATATATATATATATATATATATATTGACCTTGAAAAGTTAAAGAACCTAAGCCTTTTTGATTCGACACATTAGAAAATAAATATTTAATTGGAGATTATTGAATTTTTCAATATTGCAATTTGTGTACCTTATTCAAATTGCATCACCGCATTTGAAACTCAAATTCTTATATATGTGTGTGTGTGTGTGTGTGTGTGTGTGTGTGTGTGTGTGTGTGTGTGTGTGTGTGTGTGTGTGTGTGTGTGTGTGTGTGTGTGATAATATTGGCTGTCTTCATAATTAAAGACTGACTTACACATGAGACAGAAACACAAGATAAGCTTGCCTCGGAAATAGCATAAAAAGCTGCTAAAATATAATACTATGACCTTTCATTACAAAAAAACGAATGGAAGTATGGGCCAACAAACAGCGTGGCAAATATTTTCTGAATGAACTGACACATGAATATGTAGACAAAGAAGGCTCTGTAGATTGGCTAAAACTATGATCACTATGATCAGAAGAGGAAGATAATGGTTGCGCAAGTTGCCGTGTGATGACCAATGTTTTAAGAAGCAATAGCAAAAAATTAAGGGTTTTTCACACAGCAGTAGAGTGCGCGAACCAATTGACATCTAGTTGTAAAGTTCTGCTGGGGAATAGTTACTGTACATTATGACACAATGGAGTGCGTAAATATTTTGACTACATCATTTCTAAATGTTAGTATCGAATGTAGCAGCATATCCCGGTAATATATGCCAAAAAGAACTATTTCAAATAAGTTATACACCATCCACTATGGTTATGCATTTGTTACAGCTATGTACCTAGAACATAGAACCGTTAAACTTAATTATATAGGACAAGAAGGAGAAAGAAGCGACCCTAGTAGAATTTAATGTCCGAATGATGCTGGCTAAAACAAAACTGACACGGGAAAATAACAAAATACCAGGTTCTTTTGTACAACATTAAAAGAAATTCGAATCTTGGGAGATTCTTTCATAATTCTAGTATTTATAGGAGCAACCGGACTCGTGAAAAGTATTTTTTTAAAACACTCCCTTGTGAATATACCCGAAGTACCAAGTGCAAGAGATATACCTACGATTCCACTTAAAGGGACGATTTAGAGTCTTATAAAGATCTCTCCATTGGAATATTTGAGATAACCAGTAGAATATCTGATATTCGGCAGAATGCCCCATCTCCATCAAAAAAAATTTTTAATAAAACATATATAGGAAGAAATTTAATGCCTACTAGATATTATCTTCGGCTGTCTAGGGTCTCTCTGTGTAAAGGTTTTTCAGGACATCTTGACATGAGGATACCTTCTCTTATAAGTAAACATGCAAAATAACATAACATTCGGAACCCAAATAAATTTCCTCTCGGTTCATAGGAGGAATCGTACATCTTCTCCAAGTGATATTAGCTCAAATAACTTAGCTGGATACTCAAGAAAGATATACAAGTGACCACAAGAAAGATATACTATATATATATATATATATATATATAAGACCGGACTCTTTCCCTACCCTTTCTTTATATATATATATATATATATATATATATATATATATATATTAAGTAATGTGATTGATGATTTAAAATTTAAAAATTAAATTATAATTAAATTAAAAATCCGTTTCATAAGAAGGAACAACAACAAAATAAATTATCTGTACAATCGTTTCGGAAAACAATGATTTTTATTGTGGTAGATATCAAGTTACGTACAATAATTGCATATAGTTTTTTAATAAGCAAGGTCTCCTCGTCAGCAAATTTTGAAGGGTTTTTATTAAATTTAAAAGACACCATAAATAAACCTAACATTAAAAGTAAGGCAGATGTATCTGAAAAAAATTGAAATAAAAGGTCTGGATTTAAAATTTATAAGAAAATTAATATGGGTTAGAGATAGAAAAGAAATAGAGTAAAATATAGATTTGAATTTAAATTATAAGTTTGCTTTAAGTACCACATTTCAAATATATACATGCATATATATGAAAAAATAGACACACATATATATATATATATACATAGATATACAGGTATATATATATATATATATATAAATATATAGAGAAATTTACTTTTTGATTTTTCGCTTTTTGAAATCAGGAACTATGGTTAAAATACTCATTTAGATGTTTGCTATAGCTTTTTACCTTATTGAATGATGAATTTTAAAAGGGGAGGACGCCCGTGCAATAAATTATTTCCGTTAGCGTACTTTTGATTTAAAGACGCTACGGTTTATATTTCGAATGTTGTTTGTGTAATTACATGTTGTAAGGGGAGATAATTGTCTTATTTTCTTTACTTTTTTTATTTAAAGGGTGTAAGGGGGATAATTAGTCTAACTTAATTTATTAAAAAAAATTGTAATCTATTTTTACTAATAAGTAATTTTTAATGATTTAAGGTGGTTTATATTTATTAAATCTAAACCAACGTTTATGACTGCATGTAAATATTAGTTCCTGTCTTGAATTTAATAGTGTGGTTGTATTTTTTATATCTTCATATTTTAAAATTTTTAGGGTCTCTTTTGTACATAGTGCACAAAATTTATCTCCTGGTTTATATGATTTGCAAGTCTCAATTATTCGCCATTTTGAGTTGAAAGAAATATTGCTATTTTTTAGTTGCCAAATATAGTTGGATAGAGTAGTTTGGTTTGACAGAGAGTTATTTTTAAAAGAATGTTTGTGCGTTGAAATTCTATGTTTTATTAGGCCAGATGTGGAACCAAAATATATTACCTCTTGCTTATTGTGATTATTTTCCGTTAGGTCTGGTGCTGGATTATTATATGGTGGGTTGATTTGTAATTGATCGGTAGATTGGTTTAAGTTGGTGTTATTATTTAATCTGGTAGTTGAGTTATAGCTGTTAATAGGTTCATGTAGATTTGGAGTTTTTGATACTGTGCAGCTATAGATAACATTTTTAATTTTACATGAGCCTTGTAGGGGACATTTATTTTTTCTTCTACAGTTACAGTCCTATATATTTTGTATAGTTGTATTTTGTTGCTTATTAATTTTCTTATTATTAGAGCTAATTATTTTTTGATGAAGGTTAGGCATAGTAGAGTAAGAGACTTTAATTGTGTTCTTATTGAAAATTTTATTATATCTATGGAGGGCTTTAAAGTTCTTATCTAATATTTAAAAAAAATTCTCTGGCTATGTTTGTCTCTAGGTTTTTGGAATATGGGGGGTTGAACCATAGGGTCTCCTTATGTCTATTCTTACGTTTATATATATATATATATATATATATATATATATATATATATATATATATATATATAAAAGAATCTGATCAATTAATGAGAATTAATGTCTTTTACTTCTTTACAAACTCAACATTTGAAAGATAGAAAAGAATCTTGATTGAACACACGGATATCTATTTATGTATAGACAGATATCTATGTATGTAGATATGTATGTATACACGGGTATATATATATATATATATATATATATATATATATATATATATATATATATATATATATACACGGATATCTATGTATATAGATATGTATGTATACACGGATATCTACGTATATATATGTATGCATACACGGTTATATATATATATATATATATATATATATATATATATATATATATATATATATATATATATATACACGGATCTCTATGTTCATAGATTAATTGTTTACTTTGGAAAGTGTTTCCGAAATTTCTGAGAACTTACTAAAGTAAAATAAAAAATCTCATACGCACACACACACACACACACACACACACACATATATATATATATATATATATATATATATATATATACCAGCATGGTGGTCTGATGTTGCCCGGGATTGAATGATGATCAACTAATGTTTAACACTCCCATATTTTTATTGTCATCGAAATCGGTGAAATAGCCCATTTTTTAATCAAATTCATTGATTGTCTGCCTTAATTGGGGAGCCATGGTGATGCCCATCGAGGAAGTTTCATATGCCTCTCGCAGTGACTAACTTCACAATAAAATCTATTATTGTTTTTATTCAATTATTTTTATATACAATGGCTTGAGTTAAAGTTTAAGATGCAAAAGTCAAGTATTATGCTTAAATTGGGCTCTAAACATAAAAAATTCATTTCGAACGCGTCCTTGTCATATAAAAGAACCTACTGTTAACTTTATACGCCTGACATTACTGGTTGTGTGTTGATAATCGCTGAATTAAAGTTCAAAATGAAAAAAAAATCAAGCATCATTGTGAAATTGTGCTTTAAGCAGAAACATTTATTTCGAACGAACCCCTGTAATATCAAAGAACCTATTGTTGATTTTATATGTTGGCCCATGCGACTTGTGTGGTAATAAAAGTACTCAAATGCACTTGTGATGTTAGGCTGTGTAAGATGTTAACTTTGGTCTAAATCCCCTGTCCTTGCTATCGTCGGATTATTTCGATTATCGATTATCGATACTTATCGAATACATTCCAACACAAAACCGATCTAAGAACACAGTTAGCCACATAAAGTAAATTCGTGTGAAATTTCATAAAAATCGACCCAGCCGTTTTCGAAACCAAACGGAACGAACTCACGGACACACAGATACATAGACACACACACAAAGTTCCTTTTATATAATACTAACGGTGATACCCGGCGTTGCCAGGATGTTTGTAGGTGTGTGTATTTGGGAGGGGGGTAAAGCAGAACAAAAAGCAAACTTAACCCTGTTTAAATATAATAAGACGATGTAAAACTTGTTAAAAAATATAACCAAAAAACGGCGATTTTAAAAATGGAAAAAATAAGGGGCGGTAGGTGGCAGGTAGGTTCGAGCCGGAGCCTTGAGACCAATAGGCTGAGCCTGAACACCTGCGCTACGGCGACAGTAGCAATGTAAGAGCGATTAAAAGCTGACAAAAATCACGCTTTTCCGCAGTTTTTAATGCGGCCAAATCCTTTTACTGCGGGGTAGTTGTTTAGAGTTTGTCCAGCCGATCGAATCCGGTTTCGCTTTTTTTATACCGAAAAGCGAAAGCAACACGCGGCGATCCAAAAATGTGGAATATTTAGCGTTTCAAAGTTAATTAAATAGACAGACAACCCCCGTTGTTAAGTCATAGATATTATCATTTAGACAGCATATAAAAAGTTTTAAGAATGGGCGATCCCCGCCCCCGAGAACCCTCCGGAAAAAAGCCTTTTGCGGACATACACAAAAAGCGAACATACATACTCACACACATTTTGCCTTTTATATATATATATAGATTAGAGACACAGAAAATATCATTGGTAGATTTTAGCTTAAAGTGTTTATATATGAATTGAACATCATATCAACGTATATTATTAGCTGTGAATTTTATTGAAGTACATAGATTTTGATTCTGCTTAAAAGATTATACCACACTGTTTTTTGTTAGAACGTGTCATTATCAATTTATGAGGTCATCATCAATTTGATTTTGGCAAAGTTTTACATGATTTAAAACTAATTAGAAGTGAATTGACTTGGGAATTCATGAATTTATGAGGTAATAATGACGTTGATATTGGAAGTATTGACACCTTCAAAATAATAATGGAAAAATAATGAACAGGGAAAACACAGAGATTTCATGGTTTAAAAACTGATGAGATATCCCAGTGTTGAATCCCATGTGAAAGCATGGATTGTTCAATCCTAATGCCACGTGTACGAGGGAAGATCAGAATAATATGAAGAAAAATGATAAAATCGCCGAATTAAGGAAATACGTGCAGGAAGATAAAATGAAATAATAGAGTTCTCCACAAAAGTATAACATTGTCAAAAAAAAAACTCACGTGCATGGAAATTATGTATTATTGTTGTGCTTGAGGTGGAATCTATTGTTCAATTATATTATTTACTAGGAGTATATATCAGGCGTCGCCCAGGATAAACTAAAGTTGTTTCATTATTTGGATTATTCGGACTACTATTGCTATCTTAGATCTTATTTTCACTATGTTTTCGTCGATGTAACCCCCGACCTTCTTCAGGTGCATCTTGTCAAACTCGGGAATCTGCATGGAATTTGCGCTAGTGTTTGTGGCGTAATGCTTGAAGTACTGTGTAAATTAAATGGTAAGTAACACTCTTTTGGGGGTCGAAGGTTCAATCCTCAGTGCAGGTGATACTGAAATACAATTGCAAATTTTTTAGGACAACTACTCAGCCATGGCTGACGAAATGAGAGCATGCTATCCCCGTGGATTTTATAACGGTTGCGTTCGAAATTCTCGAGTTTGACAGAAAGATTCTCGAGTGCGACAAGATATACATGGAGAAAATCGGCGGTTCAGTGGCCGAAACATTGTGAAAACACTAAAAATGAGAACAGTGTTTCGAAGAATCCAAATAATACAAATTATGTTTCTTAGTTTAAATTTTCAAATTGTTTTCAGATATTCAGATTTTTCAGTCTGAATCATCCAAATGATACCACAAATAGCAATCTTCATGTCATGATTTCAGAAACAAAAAGTCGTTTTAATTTTTGTTTTTAATTTTTATTTAAGTTTCGTAATTTTAATAAAGATTAATAATCTATATATTAATACGATAGTGTGTGTGTTATTTTGTGTGTCACGCTTATATCCGAGTGATTGTCGTTTAATTTATTATGGACGTTTTCATTACTTTAAATATACATCTTTCTTTCGTTGGAATTTCCTAAAATAATTATATTCTCTCATACTTTCTGAATATATATATATATATATATATATATATATATATATATATATATTCAGAAAGTATGAGAGAATATAATTATTTTCCACAGCCAAACCAACGTCGCAGCCCACAAGAGCCAAGGAAGCCAACAAACCGGACATCCAAGACTCGAGTTTCGCTCTCATTTTGGGCTCATCAGTTAGACGTATCCGCGCTCAGGATTCGGAACCCGAACCTCTTGCATGCTAGGCGAGACTCTACCAACTGAACAAACACGCCAGACACACAAGAAAGTCAATTAACTTACACAGATCAAGCAACCCACGGCACAGATCCGACAGTGGAACGAACCTACCTCATATCGAACAACTCGAGTCTTAGACTTCCGATTTGTTGGCTTTCTTGGTTCTTGTGGGCTGCGACGTTAGTTCGGCTGTGGAAAATAATTATATATATTCTCTCACACTTTCTGATTGATTACTCGTCAGGTTAGCTTGTTGAGGTGACATCATCGTTTAGAGTATATAAAATTCCTACTGGTGAGACGTCGGCTTGGGTTAAAGTTGGTTTGATACCTCGTCCCTTGTTCGATATGAGGTAGGTTCTCTCCACTGTCGGATCTGTGCCGCGGGTTGCTTGATCTGTGTAAGTTAATTGACTTTCTTGTGTGTCTGGCGTGTTTGCTCAGTTGGTAGAGTGCTCGCCTAGCATGCAAGAGGTTCGGGTTTCAAATCCTGAGCGCGGATATGTCTAACTGACTAGCCCAAAATGGGGGCGAAACTCGAGTCTTTGATTTCCGGTTTGTTGGCTTTCTTGGCTCTTGTGGGCTGCGACGTTGGTTCGGCTGTGAAAAGTAATTATATATATATTTTCATAAGTTTTGACTTTGGTTTCGATTCAAACTGATGCACGCAAGTCATATGGATACATATTTTATTTTTGAAATCTGAACTTCTTCGCATATAAAAATCGATAGAACATTAACTCTATAATAATATATGCGAAATCTGCAAGAATTAAAATATCATATTTTAACGTATTTTACGACCGGGCTAGGTCGGGACTCTCTGCTAGCTTAGATAAATACTTTTGCAGTTTTAACAAAACACCTACAGTGATGTCAGAGCATCTCCATTTGCACTGCATATCTACAGAATGCCAACATCAATATATTACATATGAATGAGTCCTCTGTGGAATTTCCACAGGTAGCGCTAGTCTAGATATTAATACGATAGCGTGCGTCTTATTTTGTGTGTCACGCTTTTATCTTTTTTCTTCCAATCGACTGTCGTTTAATTGTTATGACCTTCCATTTCTTTTAATAAATAATTTTACCAAGAATCATTCATAAATTTTTTCCAAGAATCATTCATAAGTTTTTGTTTCGGTATCGATTATAGCCGGTGGTAATCAAATCATCTATTTTTTTTTTTTTATAAATAATTTCACCAGGAATTATTCATGAGTTTTGGTTTCGGTTTCGATTAAAACTGAAGGAACTCGTTATATGTATTTTTTCTTCATAAGTTTTTGTTTCGATTCAAGCTGATGCACCCAAGTCATATAGATATATTTTTTAGTTATAAATCGCAACTTTATAATATATAAGTATCGATAGAAAATTCACTTTATAATAATATATACGAAATCTGCAAGAATTAAAATTTAAGCGTATTTTACAACCGCGCTACGCCGGGCGTCCCTGTTAGCTTAGATAAATACTTTTGCAGTTTTAACAAAAGAGCTACAATGATATCAGGGTGTGTCCATTTACAGTGAACATCCACAGAATGCTAACATCAATATATAACATATGAAAGAATCAGCTATAGAATTTCCACAGGTCCTGCTAGTTTGGATAATTTGGATTATTGAGACAACTATTGAATTATTATTTTTTCAGTTGCTTTAATAATAAATAAAACTTTTCACAGTATTATTTATATTTTTTACGGAGAGCCACAAATATTAAGGCCCGGAGGACACTCGAGGATAAGGGTTAATGTATGTACGGTAGTCATTGGGACAATAGCGTCCCGTGAGAGCACACTCTAGTGCTCCCGATTGGTTTCAATGTAAAGCAGGGTAATTTTGGCAGCTGGTTTGGCTGCCCCATACCCAACGTTACACTCTTCAAAGGAAGAAAATTTGAAAAAATTAAAAAAAAGCACTGCAGCAACTCATCAATTGATTATAAATGCTGAGATGATGGTGTATTAGGCGCACGTGCATAAATAAATCATGGAGCCTCCTATCAAGAGAACAGAATCGACACTCCTCACTTGTGTAACCCTAAGAGAATCTTTTTGTTTTTAGTATATAATTCTTAGAACTCGTTGATATAGTACGATTTACGAGTTTAAATGATGTGAACGAATCCATTACAGTGTTAGTTCTTTTTGTCTCATCAATATACAAGGAGGAGATGTGTACTTATAGTAAGGTTAAATTGTTTATTATTATTATTATTATTATTATTATTATTATTTAATGTATTTATTTCAGCATTATTGTATTTGTACGTAATTCCTTAAGTATAAACATTATTCAGAAACCTCGGGAAACATAAGATAAAAAATGCATGCTAGGATTAGTGAGCCCTCCTCCTCCCGCTTTTTTTAGTATATAATTCTTAGAACTCGTTGATACGGTACGATTTACGAGTTTAAATGATGTGAACGAAGCCATTTCAGGGTTAGTTCTTTTTGTCCCAACAAGGAGGAAACGTGTACTTATAGTAAGGTTAAATTGTTTTTATTATTATTAATCATGTCTGATACGTAATTTCTGCGTATTACATTGCAAATCTACGCATAACTATTGGAGGGGAGACTATCTTCAAATATAATCCTAACTTGGAAATGGAGCAACGAATTTATATTAAGTAGATATTAATAAGTCCCTACTACCTATTTTTTTAATTGAGAGTAGATAATGTACTGTGGATGTGTTATATGCAGATTCAGTAACTCGCTTCTCCTTATTTGTCCTTCAGTCCTCATTTGCAATGAGTGATTTTCTGATAAAGGGTGAAGAAAAAGCTGCTTTCTAGGTTGGATATTGGAAATTTTCTGTTTCTATGTCTATCGTTGTGGCCATGTCACTAGTAAGGGTGCTGGAGTTAAAAGTTTTATCTGAGCTGACGTTATCCGCCTGATAGTCATGGATCCGAACCTTGGATTAACCACTAAGGAGGCTGTCCTATCAGCAGGTGCAAAGTACTGGGGCTACTGTATTGCCATTTGGTGAATGGATTCTGGACCATGCAGTAGTTTGTGGTGGGGCCTCTCGATGCCATACTAGTGGGTACTTTTTACGAATTTACCTTATCAAGTGCTACAAAAATAATCCTGTCTTTTTCTCTCTTGCTTTCCCTCTCTATCCTGCTCTAACGAAGTCTGTCGACCTGTTCCACAAATCCCAAAAGTCATCATAAAATATCTCCAGAAAAATACACGAATAAACCTAGAATCCCATCCTCCTACGTAGATCCCTACTACCATATCTCCTTCTCCAACATCAGGGATCTACGTTCCTACCTTTCAGAGGTTGATACCTAATTGCAGGAGACGAAACCGAACATATTGTCCCTAAGCGAAACTGACATTGGGCCGACCACTTCCTTAAATGAGTTCATAATTAAAGGATACTCTAACTTAACATCTAAATCTGACCCCT
This sequence comes from Euprymna scolopes, assembly GCF_053919585.1. Lineage (NCBI taxonomy): Eukaryota > Metazoa > Mollusca > Cephalopoda > Sepiida > Sepiolidae > Euprymna > Euprymna scolopes. The sequence goes on from NC_136503.1 coordinate 34,841,430, forward strand.
AAAATCGGCATTGGCATGGAATATGTGCCTACATTAAAGATGGCTTTCCGTGTGATAGGGATATCTCCAGAGAAGACCCTAATTTATCATATATGTGCTTCCGGGTTGCACTTGCTTACACCACTGCATTTATAGTTTCCCTCTATCGCTCCCATAACAGCGGAGTTACTATCTTTAAGAGTAGATCTGAGAAAATTGCCCACAAACTGTCTGCTCATCCTTCGGCTAACATTCACATCTGTGGTGACTTCAATGTCCACATTGTGAAATGGCTGACTCATTCGAACAAGATGAGGGGAGGTTATGTCATGATTTCTCCATTGTTTATGGGCTCACTCAGACTATTTACGAACCCACCTGTGTGCCTGATACTACCGGTCAGTATGCAAGACTTCTAGACCTTTTTCTCACAACTTTCCTGAGCTATGTTCATGTTCTGTTCTATCTCCTCTGGGATCTTCCGACCACTCCGCTGTATGAGTTAAGATAAAAATGAAATGTAATAAGTCTTCAGACGTACATCTCTACCGTACAGTATGTCGGTACTCTATGGCTGACTGGGATAGCTTCTGTACGTTTATATCTGATCTACATCTATATTCCATATTTAAAAAGAATGTGTCCTCTGTAGTATCAGACCTGACTGAATGGGTAATTGTAGGCAAAACCTAACAGCCAGCTATGGTTCTCCCCAGAATGTGATGCTTCCATTGCGCACAGAAATCACTTTTTCCATAGCTACCAACGTAATAGATGTACTGGGATTAAAGCTGCTTTCAGGACTGCCAGCAACTACTGTAAAAGAGTAATAAAAAATGCAAGAGAGCTATATGTTCAGTCCGTTAAATCCAAAGTAGCTGAGCAGCGGCTTGGTTTCCACCAGTTTTGGCAAATAGTAAACAGAATCCTGAACAGAAGTGTGCGTTCTATCCCAACCATTATCAATGGACCTGATGTCATCTAGTCAGAATCAGACAAAGCCAAACTATTTGCTAAGAACTTTGCAGCTAATTCTACCCTATGCGACCAAGGCCATCAACTCTGCATATTTCCTCCTATAAATGACAATACGCTATGCAGCATACAAATATTTGTGCGTGATGTCGCCAAGCTAATTAAGAACCTTGATTCCAGTAAAGCAACCGGCCCTGATGGCATTCCAATTGTAGTGTTCAAAAAGCTTCAACCAGAACTTGCCCCCATACTTACAAAACTGTTTAAGCGTTGTCTTAAGGAGAAGTGCTTTCCAATACCTTGGAAAACCTCATCAGTATGCCCTGCATTTAAGAATTCAGGAGATGGGTCATCTCCCTTTCAGTACAAACCAATAAGTCTTCTGTGCATTATGAGTAAGTTGCTGGAATCCATATTAAATAAAGAAGTAATCAACCATCTCAGAAGAAATAACCTTATTAGTTACATGCAATATGGTTTCCGTTCCGCCAGATCTACAGCAGACGTGCTAACGGTTATATCTCATAGGATTAGTGAATCTCTTGACAAAGGCTTCTTTTCTAGAGCAATTGCTCTTGGCATATCAAAGGCATTCGACAAGGTATGGCATAAGGGCCTACTTCACAAGATTTCCAACTATGGTATAACTGGAAATGTTTTCTCAATTATTAAATAATTTCTCTCTGGTAGGCTTATAAGAGTAGTGGTTGATGGGTAGAAATCAGTAGCCCACAGTATTCACGCTGGAGTTCCTCTCTTCCTGATCTATCAGAGTGATCTCCCAAAACACATGCTTAAATCATTCGTTGACATCTATGCTGATGACACGACCATCTATGGCAACACATTAAAGGCCGTAAATGACAAAGGTATCTCTGATTCTCTCTCCTCTTATCTTTAGCACGTGGTACAATGGGGAAATGAGTGGCTTGTTACTTTTAATGCATCTAAAACCAAGCTTCTATCTTTACATCATCAACTCTCTGATCCCCATCTGTCATCAATTGAAATGAATGGCTCTCGTCTTGGGGAGGCTCCATGTTTTGACAAACTTCTGGGCTTGACCTTTACTCCTGATCTGAAACGGAACACGTACATAAAATCTGATGCCAAGGTCGCTGAAAAAATGATGGGGTCCTTCTACCGTTTCAGTAGATATGTCACTGCTGATGCCATTCTCTATCTATATAAAAGCCAAGTACGTCCAAGAATGGAGAACTGCTGCCACATCTGGGCAGGAGCTGCTAAAAACAGCTTATCTTGCCTTGAGAGAGTACAAAATAGACTTCGTAGCTGAGTGGGGAACGCCTTTGCTCTTTTTTTTACATAGGCATCACCGCTTATCAAGGCCCAGGGGCCACTCGAGGATAAGGGTTAAAGAGTGTACAGTAGTAAATTGGATAATATAGTAATTGTCAGTTATGGAAATTCAGTAAATTTGTTAACTTAAGAGGAACGGCTTCTCAAGAACTTGTTTCATTGGACTTGAAGACAACCATAATGTAGTCAGCTAGAAAGCAGAAAAACGGAACACAGTTCCACAGGCATGCAGTTCTTAGAAAGAAGCTTTGTTCATGAAATCTACGTTTCGGTTTCGGCACAGATAAAGAGTGAGGCTAATTATTGATAGTGTCTTCAGATAGACGAGTGTTTCTTGTGAAAGTTTGGCGAGGGTGGAACATAGATCGAAGTCCAGTCGAGCACTTGTCATGAAAATAACGACAAAGCAAAGACAAACCCGCTACATCTCTTCCGGAAAAAAAAAGTTCCTGTCTTTTTCTCTCTTACTTTCCATCTCTATCCTGCTCTAACCAAGTATGCCGACCTGTTCCACAAATCACAAAACCTCAACATGAAATATCTCCAGAAAAAAACTCGAATAAACCTAGAACCCCATCTTCCAATGTAGACCCCTACTACCAGGTCTCCTTCTCCAACATCAGGGGTCTACGTTCCAACCTTCCAGAGGTTGAAACCCAATTACAGGAGACAAAACCGGCAGGGATATCTCTAGAGAAGATCCTAATTTACCATATATGTGCTTCCGGATTGCACTTGCTTACACCACTGCATTTATATTTTCCCTCTACCGGTCCCATAACAGCGGAGTTACTATCTTTAAGAGTATATCTGAGAAAATAGACCACATCCTGTCTTCACATCCCTCGGCTAACATCCACATCTGTGGTGACTTCAACGTCCATAACGTGGAATGGCTGACCCACTAAAATAAGACAGACGATGAGGGGAGGTTTAGTCATGATTTTGCCATTGCTTATGACCTCACTTAGATTGTTCGCGAACCCACCCGTGTTCCCGATACTACCGGTCAATATGCAAGCCTCCTAAACCTTTTTCTCTCAACTTCCCCTGAGCTATGTTCATGTTCCGTTCATTCTCCTCTAGGATCCTCCGACCACTCCGTGGTATCAGCTAAGATAAAAATGAAATGTAATAAGTCCCCAGACGTGCCCCTCAACCGTACTGTACACCGATACTCTATGGCTGACTGGGATAGCTTCCGTACATTAATATCTGGTTTACCTCTGCATTCCATGTTTGAAAAGGAGATGTCCTCTATAATGTCAGATCTGACCGAATGGTTAATTGTAGGCATAGACTGATTCATACCATCTAAAAAATTCCAACAAAAACCTAACAGCCAGCTATGGTTCTCCTCAGAATGTACTGCTGCTATCGCGCGCAGAAATCACTTTTTCCATAACTACCAACGTAACAGATGCACTGAGACTAAAGTTGCTTTCAGGAGCGCCAGCAACCACTGTAAAAGAGTAATAAAAAATGCAAGAGAGCTATATGCCCAGTCTGTTAAATCCAAAGTAGCTGATCAGCTGCTTGGTTCCCACCAGTTTGGTAAATAACAAATAGGATCCTGAACAGAAGTGTGCGTTCTATCCCAACCATCATCAATGGACCAGAGTTCATCTCGTCAGCATCAGACAAGGTCAAACTATTTGCAAAGAACTTTGTAGCTAATTCTACCCTATGCAACGAAGGCCATCAACTCTCCATATTTCCTCCTATAACACAGAACACGCTAGGTAACATACAAATATCTGTGCATGAGGTCGTCAAGCTAATCAAGAACCTTAATTCTAGTAAAGCAACTGGCCATGACGGCATCCCAATTATAGTGTTAAAAAAGCTTCAACCAGAACTTGCCCCCATACTTACGGAACTGTTTAAGCGTTGCCTTAAGGAGAAGTGCTTTCCGACTCCCTGGAAAACTTCATCGGTATACCCTATCTTTAAGAATTCAGGTGATAAGTAATCTCCCTCTCAGTACAAACCAATAAGTCTCCTGTGTGTTATGAGTAAGTTGCTGGAATCCATATTAAATAGAGAAATAGTCAACCACCTCAGCAGAAATAACCTTCTTAGTGACACACAATATGGTTTCCGTTCTGCAAGATCTACCGCAGATGTGCTAACGGTTATATCTCACATGATTAGTGAATGTCTTGACAAAGGCTTCCTTTCTAGGGCAATTGCTCTTGACATATCAAAGGCATTCGACAAGGTATGGCATAAGCGCCTACTTCACAAGATTTCCAGCTACGGTATAACTGGAAATGTTTTCTCAATCATTAAATCATTTTTCTCCGATAGGCTCATAAGAGTAGTGGTCGATGGACAAAAATCAAAGGCATGCAGTATTAATGCTGGAGTCCCTCAAGGGTCAATCCTGGGCCCAACTCTCTTCCTGATCTACATCAATGATCTCCCTAAACACATACTTAAATCATTCATTGACATCTATGCTGATGACACTACCATCTACGGCAACACATCAAAGGCTGTAAATGACAAAGTTCTCTCTGATTCTCTCTCCTCTGATCAGTGTGTGGAAGACGTGGCTGGTTACCTTTAATGCATCCAAAACCAAACTCCTATTCTTACATCATCAACGCTCTGATCCCCACCTAGCATCAATTGAAATTGATGGCTCTCGTCTAGGAGAAGCCCCATGTTTTGACAAGCTTCTGGGTTTGTCCTTTACTCCTGATCTGAAATGGAACACGTACATTAAGTCTGTTGCCAAGGTCACTGGAAAGATGGTGGGATCCTTCTACCACTCCAGAAGATATCTCACTACTGATGCAATTCTCTATCTATATAAAAGCCAAGTACGTCCAAGGATGGAATACTGCTGCCATATCTGGGCAGGAGCTGCTAAAAACAGCCTATCCTGCCTTGACAGAGTACAAAATAGACTTTGTGGTTTAGTGGGGGATGCCCTTTTCTCTACCCTGCAACCTCTCTCCCACAAAAGAGATGTCGCGAGCCTATCCTTGTTTTATCGTTATTTCCATGGCAGATGCTCGTCTGAACTCCAATCTCTGGTCCCCTCTCGCCAATCTTTCACGAAACACACCCGTCTAGCTGAATCCACTGTGAAAATTTTTCCCCACTCTTTAACTGTGCCTAAATCAAAATGTAGATTCCGTGAACAAATCTTCTTTCTTAGAACTGCACGCCTGTAGAACTCTGTGCCGTCTGCCTGCTTCCCACCTAACTAAAACCTGGATGTCTTCTAGTCCAACATTAACAAATTCCTAATGAACCGCCCCCTTAAGTAAACACTTCATTAAATCTCCACACTGACGTACTTTACTTGCAATAACCCTTATCCCTGACTGGCGTCCGGGCCTTGATAAGTGGTGACCACCGTGTAAAAGAAAAAAAGGGGTTTCAGGGAAGAGAAAAGGACATCTCCTATGAGGCTACACAGTATTTTTTAAACTCTATCAAGGCAGGATAAGTCCTGTCTAGCAGCACCTGCCCAGATGTGGTAACAGTACTCCATTCTTGGACGAAATTGGCTCTTATAGAGATAGAGAATTGCATCAGCAGTGAGATATCTACTGGATCGATAGAAGGATCCTACCATTTTTCCAGTGGCTTTAGCAATATATTTGATGTACGTGTTCCATTTCAGATCAGGAGTAAAGGTCAAGCCCAGAAGCTTGTCAAAACATGAGGCCTCCACAAGACAAGAGCCATTCATTTCAATTGATGACAGATGGGGATCAGAGCGTTGATGATGTAAAGATAGAAGCTTGGTTTTAGATGCATTAAAAGTAACCAGCCACTCCTTTCCCCATTGTACCACATGCTCAAGATCAGAGGAGAGAGAATCGGAGAGGACTTGGTCGTTTACGGTCTTAGATGTACTCCGTTATTTCTATGGCAGGTGCTCATCTGAGCTCCAATCTCTGGTCCCCCTCGCCAATCTTTCACGAAAAACACCCGTCTAGCTGCAACCACTGTCAATAATTTTCCCAACTCTTTATCTGTGCCTAAACAAAAATGAATGAGATTTTTTCTTAGAAGTGCACGCCTGTAGAACTCTCTTCCGTTTGCCTGTTTCCCATCTGACTACAACTTGGATATCTTCAAGTCCAACATAAACAAATTCCTGATTTACCGTTTCCTTAAGTAATCTACTTTATCAAATTTCCATTACTAACAATTACTACAGTATTATTCCATTGATTACTGTACACGCGATAACCCTTTTCCCCGAGTGGCCTCCGGGCCTTGATAAGTGGTTACCACCATGTAAAAAAAATAATTATATGAAATTTCCACTGCTAACCGTTACTCCGCTGTTGTCCCAATGATTATCGTACACACATTAATCTTTATTCTCGAATGTCCTCCGGGCCTTGATATTTGGTGAAACTTCGTAAAAAAAGAATATGAATAATACCGTGAAAAGTTTTATTTATTAAGGCAACTGGAAACATTTAATGTAAAAATTGTTTGTTTACTACTTTTAAAAGCGAAAAGAAATAATTTTCAATTTTTTGACCACTTTCCTTTTTTTCCAAATCACTTCCCTTTTTTCCCCCAAATCTTCCTAAGAAAATATACACTCCAAATATAAACAATTACACAAGTATAAAACTTCACAGTATTTTCCCGGCTAAAATGCCTCCTTTTAATTGCACGTAATAGATTGTTAGCTATCAGAAAACACCGGAAAGAATAATACAAGATCATTATGAATTTGTGAATTCATAATGATCGATAGTTATTATTAATTCAGAAAATGGTTTCGCCGTGCCTGGCAAATGGACACTGGGATAATCACAAAGATATTCCATATGATGATATTTCAATCGGCCTCAGACCAGCAAAAATATCCGTCCTACGCTATGAGAATATCTGCCAGTGAAACATGAGAGTAAGTGGTATCAACTAAGCAGGCGAGGAATCTGTGACTGAAGAGCGCAGCCGCTGAAGAAGTTCTGTGACATTAGGCTCAAAGAGGGGTGAGAGAAGAAGAGACAAGCGGAGAAGGGAGAAAAAATATCATCATACACGATCAACATCTGTTGCAACTATAGCAGGGCCTGTCACTCCAGGATAGGCTTGCACAGTCACAGCAGATGCTGTCATTTAGCCACGGACTAATCTGAGGCGCAGAAATCCATTATCTTTTGAAACATACGAATGCCAACAATTAATAATGTTTTTAAATTCACACAATATTTTAATATTTGATATCTGTTTTTTCAGGTGGGTGCAAAATGAATGGCCGATCTCCAAAATGTACAGACATTTAACTTTTCTTATCACTTAAAAATTCACCAAAATCACACTAACTTTTATGAAATGTTCAGCATTTAAAATTAAATTAACGATCACAAAATATAATGCATCTATTGATTTTTTTAATCGTAGTGAAAAGGTATCATTATGTGTAAAGTTATAGTTTGAAAAAACGCATTAATTTATTTTTGATTTTGATTTTTAAAAAAATAGATTATTGTAGATGTAAGCAATTAAATTTGTTTAATATTTCTTGGATATTACGGAAAAAAAGCCCTAAAGTAGGTGTATACAAAATTAATATGACTCGAATCAATAAAACAAAGTATGACTCGAAGAAAAATAAATTTCTTCAACTAAGGATATCATTGAATTAATCATTGCTTTATTAATTTATTTATTGCGGACTATTATCCTCATCTTTCTTAGTTTTTGTTTCACGACGTTTCAGCCAATTATTCCTCTGGCCTTCGTTAGGTTGTAACCACAACGGGATAGGAACTCCGAATCTCCTAACTGCATTCGGAGTTCCCATCCCGTTACGGTTACCACCTGACGAAGTCCGAAGGAATAGTTGGCCGAAACGTCGTGAAACAACTAAGACAGATGATGATAATAGTCCGCAATAAATAAAATTAATAAAATAAAACTCATCTCAATAATGAATTCCAATTAAATAATATATATATTCATTGTTTATTCAATGTTTTCACCCAAAAAAATATAATTGCAAAATATTTTCATAACAATTTTTGCGAAAATTTCAAATATAATATTTTAATATTTTCATTGAACGCATAAACGTGTAAACATATGTGTAAACTTTTCTCTAATCTTGAAAATAAAAAAATAAAAGCATTGACGACCCAGACTACTAAAAATGTAACGGTTTATTTGGATAAGTACGGATGAGCATCATTGTAAAAAATAAAAACAGACATTATTTGCATTCCATCTGGCCTTTTCTATTTAATTATTATTAACTATAATTGTTTCATCTTATTACTGTTTCAATAGATAAATTGTTAGCGTAATACGTGAATTTGATTGACATTTTTACACTAAAAATGCACTTTTACTTTTGTTTAAAAATAATTAATATAATTTATCCTTACGACACGTTTAAGAATAAATCGAATCATCATGATCATCTCTCTCTCTCTCTCTCTCTCTCTCTCTCTATATATATATATATATATATATATATATATATATATATATATATTTCTATCGCTCTATCCATCTTTGACGGAATAGTCATCATTTACCAGCAGTAGAACTCTTCACAAATCGTCGTCATTGAACCCCACTCTGCGCCATTCTGAACATTTCAGCAATGCTAATGTCCGCGATGCTCTTCAAGATCTCTGATACTTGTTTTCATCTTCCACATCCTCTTTTGCCAGGAGATGTACCAAAGAGCAGAGCTTTTGTTAGGCTGTCTGTTCTGGCCACATGTCTCAAGAATCGCAATTTCTATCATTGGTGTTGTCCAGCAGTATTCGGCATGGTCCAATCTTCTCCTGAACCGATTCGCTTGTACGTTTGTCCATCCAGCTTAAACAACGAAGTCTACGGTAGCACTACAATTCAAAAGCAGCAATTTTCCTCTTGTCGAATTTCTTCAAGACCCACAATTCCGCTCCGTATGTTGCTATTGAAAATATCAAGGCTTGCAGGGATCGTTTCTTTGTGCGTTGTGAAATGGATCTGTCTTTCCAGATATTGGTTAGCGCAATTATTGCTGTCCTTGCCATTGCAATACGTCGTCTTACTTCTTTAGTGTCATCTACTTTGTTTGTAAAAACTACACTAATGGTTGAAAAATTATACATCATTAACATTTTGATTGTCCACATTTAGGCTTCCATTATTTGGTGCATGTGTTACTTATATTACCTTTGTTCTGCTGATGTTGAGGAAGAGTCCTGCTGCTTCGCTGGCAACTTTTACCTCGTTGGTTAAGTCTTATAGTTCCTGCACACATACTGCAATCAAAACTACATCGTCAGGTTGTTGATTGTTCTTCCGCCAATTTTGATTCCTGCTGATTGATGTTCGAGTGTTTCTCGCATTATTTGTTCGCCATAAGGTGGGGTGACAATATACATCCTTGCATAACACCCTGGATAATTTCAAAAAAGTTTGTCATTCTGTGAGTTGTTCTTATTGCTGCTTTCTGTGAGATATATAAGTTTCTGATGAGATCATTTATGCGTATGGGGAATCCCATATCTGCTATCAAATTCCAGAGAACGTCTTGTACCACAATCTCGAAAGCTTTTCTATAATCGATGAAATTTATATAAACATCTGTTTCTACCTTCCTGTTCTTCTCAATTATAATTTTTAGGTTGAGTATTTGGCCTCTAGTTCTTTTCCCTGGTCTGAAACCAGCCTGTCTCTCTGCTATTTCGACACATTATTTGTTCCGAATCGAATTTGCTATGATTTTTAATATGATTTTACTACTCTGACTAATCAAGGCAATATTTCGGTTGTTGCTGCATTCAAATGGGTCGCCTTTTCTCGGAAGTATGACGAATATTGATGTTCAGATGGGCATGCTTTCTGTTTCCAAATCGCTGTGCAAATTTAGTGAAAATATTGGATGACTTTGTTGCACCTTTCCTTCAGAAGTTTAACTGGAAGATCATCTATTCCTTAAGATTTACCCGCCTACAAGTCTCTAATTGCTTTTTCAACTTTTGCATATGTTGGTAGGGTTTATCTTCTGGTTGTCCTTTGCGTTTTGGTCGTCTGGTTAGATGTTTCATTTCTTGTAAAGATTTTCACAATATGTCTTCCATCATTCTTTATCTTGTGGCCTTTCGGTAAGCATTTCTCCAGTCTCGCTTTTTGCAGCATCTGTAACTGGTTTGAACTATCTTGTCAAATTTTTAACAACGTTGTTTTGTAAAGTTGGTGACCGATTTGTCTTCTAATTGTTTGCTTTATTCATCATGTAAACGAATAAGTAAAATTAAAGCTCTAGAAGTTGAAGTGGTTTTTAAATTCAGTATCTTAAGATTTTAATTTACTAATTATTTTTCTAAATAGTTCCAGAAAATTAATATCTATCTTTCAAGGCATTTTTAGAATTAATTGATTGAAATTTTAAGTAAAGCTGAATTTTTCAGACATTTTAAACCGCCGTGATAAAATCTTTTATTCTAACTTTTTCTACGTATAAAAATGTATTTTTCCTTTAAGAGATTAGTTTTAGGCTTTTAGCTTTCAACCCCAATCAAACAGTAATCAGAAACACATTTTAAAAAGTCGCCTATAAAATCTTGGTTCCTATAATCTAACACTGCTTTTTCACGTACTTTGTTTTATTTAATTTAACGTTGTATCTATATCTAATATATAACGTTTTAATGTGGTACATCATTCATATAATGTTTTAATATGATATTTGCTTCATTTAGTTCGTATGATGTTTCTGTAAAATTTCTTAGAAGAGATCTTATTTTCTTTCCGTTTTTTTTTTTTTTGTTTTTTTTTTTTTGCAGTGTTCCACACGCTGCTTCATCTAATATTTATTTTTCCTTTTATTCTTCCTTTCTTTCTTGTATTCATAGTTATTACTTTTATTCGCCGCAAACAAGGCATTTTGCCATTGAAACGTAAGCAGCTACTGTGAATTAGGAGCCAGATTTATATCCTTATTAGAAGTTGTGCAACAACATGTTTGTATTGATATTAATATTGTGTTTTGGTTTTTACATGGAAGGCCATATTTATCAAGGCCCAAAGGCTAATTGAGAATATAGGTTAATGCATGCAAGATGGTAGTGTAGTAATCGCTAATTGTGTAAATTAGGTAGGATTGGATTATAGGGACGGCTCATCAAAGACTTGTTTAACTTGGATTTGAAGGCTACCATATTGTATTCAACCGGGAAGCAGGACAGTGGAACAGTATTCTATGACATAAGCTTTGTTTTCTTGAGAATTTATTCAAAAATTACCCAAACCTGTGTCACACACACTAGAAGCAATGATTGGACATTTTCAATCTCAGAGACATCTATAAATATAAAAGCGAAAATGTATGTATGTTTGTATGTGTGTTCGCTTTTTCTGTATGTCTACAAAAGGCTTTTTTTTTTCAGAGAAGCGGTCGGTCGGTTCACAACTTTTTAAAACTATTTATATCACATATAAATTGTAATATCTCAGAGTTAACAACGAAGCTCGCCTGTCTATTTAATTTGCTCGATCTCCGGAAGAGAAATATTCAACATTTGTCGCTCGCCGCATGTGGGTTAGTCTTTTTCCTATAACATCTTGGGGAAAAAAAGCGTTCCGCAGTAAATGAAATACTATCCTGCAGTCAAACTTGACCTCATTAACTCATTAAAACGGGCACCTGCCAAATCCAAGTAATTAAATAAAATTCAAACGTTAGCATCTCGGGTGGGGCAATGGTTAACGTCGCACTTTTTTTTTCACACTTTAATTTACAACTTTGCCTCAAGGGTTCGGGTTCGGGTTCGATCCTCATACTTACTTTTTTTTTACCCCCCACCCCCGGAGTTTCCAAACAGACCTCCAAACACCCGGGCACACCTCGCTAGTTCTTTTGTAATCGAACGTATGTCGCACGATTTTTTACAACAATAAATTCGAATTGATTTAAAACAGGAAAATAAGCCCGACTCAACTTCCACAATATTGATAACTAAATCTTTTGATTTTATTAAGACAAAGCCTTTTATTGGTCGATTAAGCAAGACAGTAAGAACTTTATAAGATATTTTATTATAACAAGAAAGTTTTAAAGTTTCAACTGCGAATGTAGAAGATTATATAATTAATAAAAATGGATCTGTTTTTTTTTCTTAATCAGAAACGATCTAAAATAAGTTGTGTACAATCTTATGTTTTTACTGGCATCTGAGAAGTTGTTTTAGTTTAAAATATTTTTCCATAAAGATACTAAACACGGAGTCACTATTTTCAGAATCGAAATATGGAAAAATATTAGAGCTTTATAAGCATCAACAAAATAGACAGTCACGTTTGAAGGCTCAATAAGCAGCTTATCAGAAGAAAAATTGAAATAGAAAAATTGGAGTTAAAGAAAACAGATTAAAGAAGAAAAATCAGAATAGACAAAATACTAAAATAAAATAGAAATACAAAGATTGGAGCTACAGGAAACGAATGACCCAGAAAAATAGAATTTCAAAATGGACAGCTTGCAGAAAAGAAAAGGTTCGAGGAAATGTTCAGTTAGACTTGAAACATCAACAGACATTATTTGAATTACCAAATGGTTAACAATATAGTACGAATGAAAGTGCGTTTTCGCAGAATACAGTTTGGAATACCATTGAGCCTTTCGACTACGATCGGAGCAAACAGATTACTTTGACTGTGAAAACTTGACTGATTTTTTCTAAGTTTGGTTACTGTTAAGGAAATTGGTACAATGAAAAATACGAAAGTTGTAAATTACATTTTACCTCAGAAGACCAGCGAGCTATGATTTACAATTGTTAACGAAATTATTTAGTCTGAAAACACCTCTTTTCTACAAAAGGAAGCAATGTTTGAACCTTACAAGAAACGATAATGAGAACTATACAACTTTTTAAAGCACAGTAAATAAACACTGTGCTGAGTTCAGAGTATCGAATTTAAGTGCTAATAGCTTCAAATTTCTTGTATTTTCACACGGATAGGTGTCCAAGACACACATTCAAATTCGAAGGAAAGTCTTTAACAAATTGGAAAATAAGCCGAATCTAATGCCTCAACACATACACGAAGACTGCCAAAAGTTGATTAGAGTCAGGATTCTAATGGTATCGAACAGTCAGGAGTGTTCAACATAAGAAAAATTAGCAGAAAAAATTATGGCTTAGTTTGTCCTTCTATATATATTACTCTCTCACCATCCCACTCTCTTACCATCTTACTTTCTCCCTCTCTATCAATCTATCTATCTATATATATATATATATATACATGAAACACTTCAAATGAACTACGAAAATGCCATTTTACATCTCCAACACATTTGAAAATAATTTCTGACGAGGACGCTTCACAGAACGTCTGAAACGCGTAAAAACGATTTCAATTATTTAAAAACATTATTACAATGAGCCAAGCATAATTCTCAATGAAAACCCAAGACACGGAATAATAAAATAATGTTAAAAAATACACATTGTTCGTGACTACCCCCTTATATATATATATATATATATATATATATATATATATATAAAATAAATTCCACAGCCAAAACATAGGTTTCGAGTCCTGAGTTCGGATGTGTCTAACTGATGAGCCCAAGTGAGGGCGAAAACTCGAGTCTTGGACTTCCGGTTCGTTGACTGTCATGGCGACGTTGTTTGGCTGTGGAATTTATTATACAATCTCTCACATTCTGAAAATCCTACTATAAGTTGCTCGTTGGGTTAGCATTGCTGGACGGCGTCGTCCCTTCGAGTTAAAATCCTACTTGTGAGACATCGGCAAGGGTTATTGACTGGTTGGACGGCTGCGTCCCTTGTCGAGACGAAGTGGGTTCATTTCACAGTCGGATTTCGACGCGGTTTGCTTGATATGTGTTGGTTAATAGAAGTTCTTGTGTGCGGGGCGTTTGCTCAGTTGGTAGAGTGCTTGCCTCGCATACAAGAGGCTCGGGTTTCGAGTCCTGAGTTCGGATGTGTCTAACTGATGAGCTCAAGTGAGGGCGAAACTCGAGTCTTGGACTTCCGGTTCGTTGACTGTCATGGCTCTTGTGAGCTGCGGCGTTGTTTGGCTGTGGAATTTATTATACAATCTCTCACATTCTGAAAATTCTAATATATATATATATATATATATATATGCATAAATATATGTATGAATATCCAAACACACACGTAAATATATAAATACATAAATGTGTGCGTCAATTGCACATCCGTGTATGTATATATGTATATATATAAGATCTATTATTGATTTATTTATTTTTTATACACGTTAAATGTTACGCTCATCTGAGCGTTTTCAGTGAGTTACCCTTTATTTATTTTCTCGTTATCACTTTTATTTGGGACGTATTTTGTGTTGTTATTATTAATTTTGTTTATTAAACAATTGAATATTATATTCAAATACCTATTAAATATTTTACGTGCATAAAAGTTATCCGTGAACACGTGTTTCTGGGTATCACCTGTCCTCAGCTTGGCTAAACTTTTAAGAAGGTTCGAACTTGTAACTGCTCGATAAGTAGCCTGATGTTTTTTTTCCAATAGAACACGGTGAAGGGAATATTTAAGAGATTTTGAATAAGGTATTCAAATATTTAATGAATAAAATTAATAATATATATATGTATATATATATATATATATATATATATATATATAGAGAGAGAGAGAGAGAGAGACATGCAATTCACGCACATATTTGTTTATTTTTATATATGCATGTTTGTACACACATATATAACTATAATATAAAGCCGAACGTCTGTGTGTGTCTGGTCACGAATAGGCTCCTATATGGTTGACTATTATAGAAAACTGATCACATATATATGTATCCAGACACAGGAATGGGTATGTTTGATCTGGTATAATGATGATTCATTAAAAGTGTGAGGTCTGCATACGCGCCTGGTCCACAAAGTATGGAAATAAAAAATTTAAAAATTAAAAAAAAACGTTTACAAGTATTTTTGATATAGATGTACATAAGAATACTTTGATAAGTATGTTTTAACTTAAATAGGGATGGTATGATAAAATTGTGGGGTCTGCGTTCGCGCCTGGCCTCCATAGAATGGAAATAGGCACAAACTTTAATAAAGACTTTTCATATCTATCTGCGTAAGTATACTTTCATAATTATATTTCAGTTTGAAGAAATATGGTATAATAAAATTATGGGGTGTTCGTTCGTACCTGACCTCCATAGAATGGAAATATGTCACAAAGTTTAACAAGGTTTTTTTAATATAGATCCACAGAATATTGTGATAAGTGTTTCAGTGTGAACAGGTATGGTATAATAAATTATGGGGTTTATCTATTATATTTTTACTTTCATCATATTTTGTTTTGGTTTTGATACCCCAAATTCGAAGCTATCTCTTTACAAACCTTCCTTTTCATAACCTTTCATACTTTCATAAATCAGAGTCCATTTTCTGTAGGCTTTTTTTGAACCCAGTCAACGACGGGTACTTTTGCTAGTATATATATATATATTCCAAAGTTGTGAAATTGTCTTCTCCTTCAGAAACTAAGATTTAGTCATCCAATAATAATCGAAAAATGTCACGCAAGTTTAGTTTTCAAAGTTGGTTCTACGCACGTATCGACTTGTTGCAATGTTGGCATAAAATCTTATTTCGATAATTAGTCTCCGAAAAAAATATTGCGGACATGAATATGCATATTCAATTGCATTAGTCTAAAAGCATGTGACAGGTATAATCTGAATGATAACCGACCACCTGACACTATAAACAGATATTCTTCAGACATGTTCAATCAATCTACGCATTTAAACGATTAAAATATGTCAAACGTAAACGTGATAAACCAGTGAAAATACAATTTCAAACATGCATGAAAGACTAGTGGAAATGCTATTTCAAACTTAAGCATTACAAACCAATAAAAATGCTATTTCTAGACCACCATGACAGACCGGAGAAAATGCTATTTCAAATTTAAGCGCGACAGATAAGCGACAATTCTACTTCAAACTTAAACGTTACAGACTGAAGAAAATACTATTTAAAACTTAAGCATGACAGACCAGTGAAAATGA
Organism: Euprymna scolopes; assembly: GCF_053919585.1. NCBI lineage: Eukaryota > Metazoa > Mollusca > Cephalopoda > Sepiida > Sepiolidae > Euprymna > Euprymna scolopes. Next base: position 34,857,756 of record NC_136503.1, read on the forward strand.
TATTCAAACATAAGCATGACAGACCAGTAAAAATGCTATCTCAAACGTAAGTTTGATAGACAACGGAAAATTCTATTTCAGACTATTTTGACAGACTAGTAAAAATGCTATTTGAAACTTAAGCATGGCAGACACAATGAAAAGGCAATCTTAAAATTTAAGCGTGATAGAAAAAAGCCTCATCTAAATCTAGAATAATTATTTATCTCCTGTTGTATCTCACGGGGATTAAAAAACTGCTTGTAAAAAGGTTACATGTTTCCTGTAGAGATGGCGGAAAGTTGGACGAGTTGAGACGTAAAAAGAGAATTCTCTTCATGTAGTGTTAGAAGTTCAGAGGAGATGTGTTTTCTTTTTCTTTGTAGGAATGATCTCTTGTGGAAAAATTATCACTGTCGTCACTGTTGGAAGACTCGTCGTGGATTTGTAGACATCACTGGTTATGTATCCTTTGATTGATGCCAGAAATGCCAGAAAACACAGCATTATGAGTAAAGTTGGTCGATGAGTGCAGATCTGTCAAACTGACGTACCTGGAGGTGATAGGTCAAGTAGTTCACAGCTGCAGGTGTTACACACCTGCAGGAGAACAGGTCGATATAAGCAAGTGAGACGACAGAGAGAAGAAAGTCAAAGAGCGATGGTGATCCACGAGTCACATCACTGTTGAAATCCGCCCACCTCCTGTTCCCTCTCCTGTCTACTGACTGAAACGCGCAACACAAAGCGAGAAATAAGCGCGTGTTTTATATTTTTCTAACAAACGTTTATTTTTATTTTTTGGTTGTTGCGAGTTCTTTCTTGGCTGACGAGAAACTGCTATTTCTTCAACCCGACTACATCACAAGTGTATCGAGAATAACACGACGATGATCAAAGAAAAGTAAGATAGTGAATACAAATGATAAGCTAGATGGAAGAAAGATGTATATAAAAGTTACGAGTAGACAAGTTACCTCGTGGGTTTGAAATGTGTCTCTGATTGTTTAGATAACTGCTAAGACTAAAAAATTTTTGATAACTGTTGAGACTAAAATTTAAACTGTGAATGTTGCATTGTTTTTATCTTGAACCATGCCAATTGAAGGATATTAAAAACTGCGAGATTTACAGCTCATGTGCTAATTCTAAAATATTCGCGGAAAACAGTAGTCAGAAGACAATACTGCTTCCCAGCTGACTATAACATGGCCGTTTTCAAGTCCAACGTAAGCAAGTTCTTGTTAAGCCTCCTTCTTAAATAATTAATTTCTACCCAATTTCTCCCATAACCGACCATCACGGTGTTGTCTCATCTGACAGTTAATAATCCTTATTCATTGGTGGCCTCTGGGCCTTGATAAGGAATGACTCTATAGTATAAAATATACGTAACAGATCGAACAAAATGTTATTTAAGATTTAAGTGTGACAGACCAAACGAGGAGTAAGACCTTTTATAAAAAATATTTTATTTGATTATCTTAAATAAAAGCCGACATAATCTCCACCTTCAACGATTAAAATGCAGTCTCAATCGTTAGCGTCAAAGTCCGATTATTCAATTGATGAGCAAAACCTTGTATAGATAGAGTTTTTCCTCTCGGCATCACGGCATCAAATCCAACAGAGTCTAGGTTATTTTCAAATAGTCTTTTTCTTTGTCGACTGCGATATGTTCCTGGTCATGTGCAGTTTTAAAAGGTCAACCTCACAGGCTTCTAGTATTTTTGAGAGGAGGTTAGATTGGTGCTATTTTTTTTTTTTTTTTTTTTTTTTTTTTTTGCAAATCAGAGTATACTTCCTGGCTCTTCAAACCCACTTTCTGAGCCTTGTGTCACATTTTCCCGCCGTTTGAGGACGATAAATAACTTTACATGGGGATATTCAAACATATCGAAGAACAGCTGCCGCTGATTTATCTGAAATATTTAATTTAGTTCAACAAGATTTCTTTGATATTTTAACGTTGGATTCTTTAACGTTGGATTCTTTAACGTTGGATTCTTTTTTTATGTGTTACTTTTTATTGGATGATTTTTTTTCTATTTCATTTTATGACTGTTTGATTTATTGTCATCTGTTTTGCGATATGTTAGATTAGTTTTCGTAGTTGTGTCTTTTTTTAACTTTTACGTAACATTGCGTTAAAATTTACTATATAATTTTTTTTATATACTTAAATATTTCATTTTAAGATTTTGATTTTCTTTTCCTAATTTCTCATCTTCTATGACACTACTGTTTTTTTTCTCGTGACTTTTATTCTTTTATGTAAGTTTTTACTTTTTAATGTAATTTTCATTGAGGGTTTTTTTCTATTTCATATTATTTTGTGCATTTTTATTTTCTCGAGATTTTCCCAATTTATAATTTATATTTTAGTAATTTTTCATTCTTAGAATATATCAAAATTATATATATATATATATATATATATATATCCTCAAAACAGTGTTTCATGGTAAACAACTGATGATCCCTTAAATTAACATTAGTACTAGTGTGAATTCGAGAGAGCAAGTTAATGCAATGATTGCAGGTGATATAATCACTTATTGACTAAATAGTTTTCTAACAAATGATAAAAATATAAAAATTAAATAAGTTTTTCATATTGTTTTAAAGGTTAAAAAACTTCCAAGACTAATATATATATATATATATATATATATATATATATATATATATATATATATATATATATATATATATATAATTCTCCCTATCTTGGGTTAGGCATATTAGGAAGCGATATACAAACTGACATTAGCGTATTAAGCGACGCTTTTTGTGTAAACAAATCGAGCGGAGACATTTGGACGATGTAAAAACATCGTAAAATCATTATCCTCACAGCAGCAGCCGTATAACGTAATGGTATGAAGCCTTGACTGTCATTTGGGCGGTAGGGTTTCAATCCTGGCTTGAGGCAGTTGCCTGTCTAGCCGCACTTAGGAGCTGTGAAACAGCGAAACACGATATATGTGGATGACTTTATATATATATATATGTATATATATATATGTATATATATATATATATATATATATACGCAAATTGGCACACACAACGTGCCTTATATATGTATGATATATTTTCATGAATATATATATATGAAATATATATACATGCACATATATATGAAATATGTGTACATACATATATATATATTTACTATGTATATGTATGTACATATATTTCATATATATATGTGCGTGTATAAATATTTCATATATATATGTGTGTGTGTGAGTAAGGCACTTTGTGTGTGTGAGTTTTTTTCCTGTAGGCTCTGAAACGACTTGCCATGATGCTTAGCTTTTGCATTTTAAACTTTAATTCGAGGCATTATAAATAAAAATAATTTTATAAAATCAAGAGTAGGTTCTCTACAGTGCAATGTAGACTACAATGTATTGTGGACTAAGTCACTGAGGAGATACATGTGAAAATTCTTCCCGGTGCACCGCAGTTGGTTCCCGACTAGAGTGGGCAATCAATAGATTTGATTGAAAATATGAGCGATTTCACCGATTTAGATAACAAAAATCTTTGAAGTGTGGAATATTTGTTGATTCTCATTCAATCCCATGCAATATATATGTGTGTGTGTGTGTGTGTGTTATAAAATAATACATTACAAACATATTTTTCCGTATTTACTTCAACACAAGGACTAAAACATGCAGTTGAGTAATAGTATTATAAAAATATACTTATTGCGAATGGTTTCATTGCTGATGGGAATTATTAGGCTAATTGCATGAATGTTGGGTTGTTTTCATAGTTAAGCAGTTTTTACTCAAAGTAACTATAGTATTGTGGAGTGGCCCCCAGGTTGGGAATCGTAGTAGTGCGTAGGACCCCCTGGCTGTGGTACATAGCAGTTTTAATTACGTCGATCGTCCGTGGGTTCACCTGTTTACTAAGCGGTTGTCATGACAACGAGTTAAGACTAGTGAGTTATCTCACCTTAGACTGGCACTTTTTCCTTATCTTGCCTCTCGTCAATTGTCAAAAATGTCATAACAACGTTGAACCTGAAAACAAAGCGGTTGACAACTTAGAACGATCAACCGTAACTTAAAAATATGCATTAAAAGACGTAAGTCACAATTGCGTTTGTTTTTGTATAAAATTATATTTTACAATATATTTACAATTTAAAACAGTTCATCTTTTTTTTTCTTTTGGTGGTTTTGAAGTTCACCGCGATGGTAACAGTGTTCTCACAGTGTTCTGAGGAGGGAAATGACGTTTCAACGATCCGGTCTTCAGCAACACGTGCTGTCCCTTGTTTCTCCTCTTTCTGCTAGCTCTCTGCTTCTTCTCGTTAGATTCCAAATATCACCGTTTTTATTTGCATTTTTGTCGCTTTGTTTTTTTTTTTTCCTATCCACGCGATCTGTCAATCAGCTGATCGATAATAGAACATGCGTTCTTTAGTCACGTTATGACAATTTCTTTGCCGGTTCGTGACCTCGGACGATCGTCCGATTTATCTTCAGCTGACCGACACGTGAATTTACCACTCATGCCAATATCTGTACTTCCAGAGCTTACGAGGAATGTCACGTTTCTTTGTTTTGTAAACAAAAAGAATCGTCGTCCGATGTCTCTGTTTACGACATAAGCACTTTCTCTTTTCAACTGGTGAACAATCGATTATTCGATGTCCACTCTTTAAAATCTTTTATTAAAGAAGTTTTTTTCTTTTCAGTTATGTATGATGGTTCCAGCCATCCATTACATAACATAACGATCGGATAGAGTTCTTGAGTTTAATTATTCTCTTAATACCTATTGAATTCTTCCAGTTAATGATTTTTATCATGTTCCCTTGAAAAATATTTTGGACTCCATTACTTCTAAATGCGTCAAACAAACAACGGCCAGAATATTAGGATATAAAGAGATTATGCGGCGTTTTATTGCGCTTATATTAAACAAGTTATAGGTGAAACTTCGGAAAAGAAGCAGTTATATGGCTAATAAATTTTTTTTTGTTTTGTTTTTTTTTTGATAATGTATTGCTTTTTGTTTTTTTATAATGTATTGGTTTTTTGTTTTGTTTTGTTTTATTTTTTTTTATAATGTACTTTATTTCGTGATATAGAATGTGTTCTGTTTGCTGCTAGTTTTATTTATCTTAGTTTAGTTTTGGTATACCAGATGGGCGACTATTTGGGAATTCTCTGCCTTGCATGTCACTTTTCCATGCCCGAGATATGCATGCGGTTTGTGATCACTTGTGAGTTTGATATTTCCTGGAAATTTCTTTCTTCAGATGAAGACATCATAGCTCGACAGGGCTAAATACCGCACACGTTATTAGCGGTTCGTATTGTCGTTTTATTTGTGCATGTTCGTGTGTTCGTGTGTGTGTGTATGTGTGTGTGTGCGCGTGTGTAGAGTTTATATAAAGTTTCATTTGTTAGTCTACAATTATATTTATCTCGTCTTGGCCTTTTTGGTCAAGATCAAAATATAGTATCTGTTCTTCAGATGCTGCACTTTATTTCTTGTTCTCTTTCGGTGGAGGATAAATCCTTCACGACTGAGACAATTTTTTATTTTTCTACTTTTTCTCCACGTTAAAAAATGACCCTGGTGTCTAACTCTGTCCCGTTGGGAAGCATAGTAAATAGGTACAATTATATTTGGGAAGTTGTTTGGATCAGGATTTTAACGTTGCTGATCTACATATGAAATATATTTTGAGATTGGGATGTTATATACGCGATGGATGGGGTTTTTATTAATATTACTTTATATTTTGAGGGCATTAGCGATGGTGTTTGATGAGGCTATAGTTATTATTTCAAGGCGTTTTGTATATGGATATTATGTATTTATTGGTATGGTTAGAGTCTATTTGTTTGTGTATGAATGTAATTTTATTGTTGATATATAATTTGCAGATAAGTTGTAGGATGAAAGGAGTAACTTCAACAAACACTATGAAACTACTTCGTCCTAAAATTTATAATAATACTTAAAACACTCCACTAATCAAACTATTGTACTGTATGAGTTCACTTGCTCATTTAAGAAATTTATTACTAATAACAACCTTAAGACATGTAGTACATACCTTGGACATACAACTATTCCTTGCTCTCTTTTTCTCTTTCCCGCTCTTCCTGTCTTTCTCTCCCCCTCCCTCTCTCTTTCTCTCTCTCTCGCACTCTCTTAACATTTACATACCATTTTTCTAATACAATTGTAGATAAGCACAACATGATGAGGCATAATTAAAAAATATATACAGGAAATTCTAACCTACATCACAATAACACACAAATAACGAGATAAAAACCACTACAAATCCTCAAATTATTATACATAAACACAATTTTAAAGTATTTAGTATCGCTATTTTATTTATTAAACCTATTAAACAACTAATAAATAAATAATATATCTGATTTCATAAAACCTAAAGTTATCAACATAATAGTATATCTATGAGGTAAAAGTTAAAGGAAGAGACAAAGGCAGAGACGGGCAATGTGTGTTTGCGTGTGTAGCAGATGTATGAAGAGTGCCAGCGATACAGGGAAACAGATGAGATGTTATAAATATACGAAATTTTTAGACCGTTAAATATGGGCAAAACTTATTGACTTAGAACGAGTGCTTTATACCAAACCTCTAATGTAAATGTGTATTATGGTGAATATCTATCAATCATTCGTATCATAAGAAAAGCGATTCAAAATTTTAGCCAGATCGGCTCAGTAGTTTCCAAGAAAAAATGGAACGGACCTACAGATAAACAGAAAAACTAAGCGAATTAATAGATGGATACATGGAAAAACTGGAGGGATGAGGCTAGATAGTTTACTATGTAAAACCAAACTATTGTACTTAATAGGTTTAAGAAATGTTTCACATAACGACATAACGACAAAGAGGGGGGAGAAAGTTTTTTTTTTTATAATACGTACCTCGGTCATAAAAACAAAAACATTCTCCCTCTCTTTCTTCCCTGTCTCTCTCTCTCTCACAACTTTTTATGATCCTTGTATGTATTTTAAGAGCACCCTTTTCTTTTTTCTTTTTTCTTTTTTTTTCAACTTCTTTCATTTTTTTCCACTTTTCTTTTTGGCGTTGATGAGTACCGGGTCGCCTGAGGAAATCTCATTAACTGAAACAGATGGCTATTTTTAGCGACCATATATAACTGTTTACCCTCGAATAAAAAAAAATAATTAAATATATATAAATATATATATATATATATATATATATATATATATATATATATATATATATGCGTGTGTTTGTACCTTTCTCTTTCACTCTCTGTAATATTGTGCGGAGAGAGAGGACGTTTGATAGGGCGATCACGTTCGAGATGTCACTGCCGATTTGAACGAAAACTAAATTAAACGCGGTTATGAAGTGTCATCTTCCCTTCTTTTACGCAAATAGAACGACCGTTTCTCGACCGGATTGTGACTTGCGATGAAAAATAGGTTTTTTACGACAACCGACAACGCTCAGCTCAGGGGTTAGACGCCGATGAAGCTCCACAACACTTTCCAAATCTAGGGTTACACCAAAAGAAGGCCATGCTGACTGTTTGGTCGTCTGCGACCAGTCTCATCCATTACAGATTTTTGAATGCGGCGGGGAAGTACAACACCCAGCATTAGTCGACAGAAAAGGCCCAATTCTCCTTCACAACAATGCCCGACCGCACATTGCTAAACCGACCCTGCAGAAGTTGAATGAATCAGGCTACGAAACTCTGCCTCATCCTCCATACTCTGTAGACCTCTCACCACCGACCACCACTTTTTCAAGCATCTCGACAACTTTCTGTGTGAGAAAAATCAAAAGCCTAAGCGATATAAAACTTCTAAGTTAACTGTCGTATTGTGGTGACTAATCTCTGCTAATCTCTGTTAATCTCTCACTGTGCCTTGAACAGATACCATAATACTTAGTTCGCTGCACCTTATCATAAACAAATGTTCATACAAAATTTCAGCCAGATTGGCTCAGCAGTTTCCAAGAAAAATAGAACGGACTGACAGACAGAAAAAGATAAATATATTTATATTTATAAACTTAATGAAATAATAACAATAACAACAATAATAACAACAAGAACAGCAACAACAACAATAATAATAATAATAATAATAATAATAATAATAATAATAATAATAATAATAATAATGAGAGGAAGAAGAATAAGAAGAAGAAGAAAACAATTTGTTTTAATTATTTATAAAACAAATTGTTTTTTATTATTCCATTAAGAAAACAGTAAACAAATTATTGTTCGCCAGCCTTAGTAAGCCCAGATACTTTTTTTCAACCCATCGCGGGTGTCAACGTTATAAGTTACATTCGGTCGCCATGTTTGTTTGTTTATTTGTTTTTTAGGGACTGCCAGAATTCACCACAGAATTACCCCACCCTATATGTAACACGATGTAACTTTATTATAAATTAATATTATCAGTATAACTTTTGTACCATTTAAAAGAAGAAGGGCAAAATAAACCAGTAATAATTTTTTAACATTTTTGTCATCGAACGAGAATAATGAAATTGCGAGACGAAAATCGTGTTTACATAATTGCCGCTTTAAAATAACGTTCCCATGTAATAGACATTCCAAACGTGAAAACATACCCGTGTTTAATAAATCTAGCAAAAATCAACCAATGGTCAGATTTTCGTGAAATTTTCGATACTTATCCATTTTAGAATGAAATTACATATAAAATGCAGTTTCCGTAAAATATATGAGGGGAAATATATTTTAGTGCGTGTCCCCCCCATATTTATTTTTTCGAAATTCGAACAAAATATATTTAAATCTATCGAAATTTCTATTTATTATGAAACATAAGAGTTCAAATAAGTAAAAAATATTTATTTCTTAAACGTTTAAATGCACATATTGAACAAAAATTTACCTTGAAGTTGCAATTAAAAAATGATATAAATTTAAACTTCTTATGTTTTTTAATAGCGTTTTTTTTCGAATTAATATATATACTATAATCAGTTGAATTGCCAAGAAAAAGAAACTTCGTAAACATTAGTTAATTTTTAAAAGATTAAAACGATTAAAATTCCATTATTTCAAAATGTTTCGTTACAACAAAGATTTTTAAGTAATTGTGTTTAATTTTTTTTTTTAATATTAAGTTTTTACATAAACATGGCTCTTGTCAACTATTTTATCGCCAGATTAAAACCGATTTGAAAATATTATTGCACAAATATTAAGCATTTTGTAGCCCCCCCCCTTCATATTTTGTTCGTCTCTTTTTACCGAATAAAATATGGAAGCCCGTAGGTAACCAAATGAACATCCAGTAAAACCGTATTTTATATTTAATATACAAATGTTTATAATATCATTAATCGTTAAACTGTGTAAATCTTAAAACCTAACAAAATTATAACAAAGATTAATTATTAATTGCAGTTTGAAGAAGATAAACAAAGGTTTTAAAAAATCATAAAGTCGCTTCTGCTTTTCCATAGTTCGTATAGTTAACACAAGTCTTATGTCACGGGAACATGCGCTCCGTTTTTCACATTGTTTTGGGGATACCTATTGTTTTTCGTCAAAGCGCAGCCGCTCGCACGTGGATTTTGTTTTGTTCATTGTGGTTGTTTGTTGTTAGCTTTCCTCTTCGTTTTTGGTTTTGTTTTTTGCCCGAAGCTCAACAAGTTTTCTACCAACGGGAACTGCCTTTTGTTTTTATTCGCTTCATCTATAAACTCACATTGTGACACTTGATCGAGCAAATACAGTAAATACGTGCGTACAATAAGAAATAGAAAGACAAAAGTGAAAAAAAAAATGAAAAAAGAAGGAAAGAAAATGAAGATGACGATTTCTGGTAACAGTGTAGGTAGTGGCGGCGGTGTTGATGGTAATAGATTGTCCTCAACCATAAATTACAGGGTGTGGCCAAATGAATGTTTAGTACACCCCCGCCTAACACACCAGCTTGTAGTGTACGCGTATTTTTCTATGTATGATGTGTAGTCGTTGCGATATATCATTAAATGCATGCACTTGATATAAAGACTCCGGGGGGGGTCGTTTTGGGGGTTTTTTGCGAGGTGGAGGGGTAATTGTTTTCTGCATTCAGTCTGACACAAGATCATCAGGGATTGGCGATACCAAACGTTTTCTTATGCTTATGCTTCCCAAACTGGAAATCAGTGCTTAAATGTTTTATCGATTGCTTTTTAGATGCATTTTTGTATACGGGTTTCCTTGCTCTGTTCTGCATCGGTCAGTCTGTCAAGTTTTAGTTTATTCCGCCATGTTTCATATTAGTCTGTCAGGCTTTTGTTGGTATGTTATGCTAAAGTTGGCCTGTAACGCTATTTTAGCCCGTCACACTTCAGTTTAGTCCATCATGCTTCAATTTAGTTTGTCACGTTTCAATATGTATGTCACGCTTTAATTGATTTGTCACGCTTCAGTTTAGTCTGTCATGCTTAGGTTAATGTGTTTGAATATATGGTTAAGTAGCAGTTTTAGTCGTTTAGAACTGCTTTAAAGCTTCATCGTTCACTCATTTTTTCGACCAAATTTCAAAAAATTATTACAGTTTATAGATCACCTTCTCGGCTATATTGTGAAAAAAAATCAATTTCAGTTCAGTAAAACAAAAGTTATGATGAATTTAGTGGTGTCCAAAATCATAAAAAAATGTAAGGAGGTGAGCGACGTTTTTTATGACTGGGTTCCATAGTAAGAACGTCGCCTCAGCGACTACTGTTGCTACTAATTATAATTGTTTATGGGAGCAATAAATAAGAATGAAATTAAACAAAGAACAAGTGAATTTATTGGAAGCCTGGAAAAGTCATGGATTACAATAGAAAAAATGCCAGCATGAAAAGTAATATTGTTAAGCTTCAACGTGGAAAAGTAAAGGATTAGTTTTCAAAAGTGGAAAAGAAAAGGACAAAATATTCTAGTAAAAATATAATAAATTTATAAATTAAAATACTGCAGCATTAAGAATTTTTTTTTTAAATTCAACTTATAACATTATATAATCCATTCTTAATGCTGTAATATTTAAATCTATGACTTTATATTTTTTACTAGAATATCTTGTCCTTTTCTTTTCCAGTTGTAACAACTAGTCCTTCACTTTTCCATGTTCAAGCTTAACCATAGTACTTTTCATGTTCACATTTTTCTATTGTAATATATATATATATATATATATATATATATATACATATATATATACATATATACATATATATATATATATATATATATATATATATATATATATATATATATATATATATATATTACAATTATGAAAGAAAGACAAGTTTGATAATCATGATTAAAATAAAAAATATAGGAGGCTCGCTGACTGGTTTCGCCCTTAGTCATTCTTTTAGATCTGGATTGAGGGATTTATTTTAGTTTTGAAAAGCGAAATGAACCCAAGACGGAAAATAAACGTTTAAAATAATGTGTGCTAACGGGGAGAAAAACAAATAAAAAAACAGGAAAACGCTATATATCTCAAATAAACTAAATAAACGTACAATGATAGAATCTCCAAAAGGCTAATCACGTTCAAATCTAAAAGACATGTCTTCTGTTTATAAAGAGAAGATCTCTTCAAATAAACATGAATGGTCTCCAAGAACTCCAGGTGAAAATCGGAATGAGCACGACTCAAAATGGTAAATGGGTCATTGCTGAAAATACATAAGTTTATTTCAGATATATAGCGTTTCCTTGTATTTTTTGTTGCAGTTTTCTGTTTTTTGTTGGTTTTTTTTTTGTTGGATTTTTTTTGTTGTTGTTTTTTCTCTCCAGTAGCACACCTTATTTTAAATGTATTTTCAACTTATATTTCCCTCTTGGGCTTATCTCGCATTTTTTTTTTAAATAAAATAAATCCCTTGATATAGCTTTAAACGACTAAGAGCGAAACCAGTAAGCTGGCCTCCTATATTTTTCAATTATTTTTAATCATAAATTCATAAATATCAAAACTTGTCTTTGGCTCATAATTTCAATATATATATATATATATATATATATATATATATATATATATATATATATATATATATATATATATATATATGGAAGTTTTAAAAGCCAAAAGCAATGCGGAAAGGACCGGAATCATGAGAGTAAAAAAAAGAAAAACAGACAACCAAATAAACGGGTATGTTTAAGTAGAGAAATGTCTGTTTATTCATCTATCATTCCTCACCTCGTTGTATAATTATTTTGCAACCAAGTTTTTGTTATGTCCGGTGTATGTAAAGTCCGTTGGTGGTATGGAACTTTGATTAATTTCGGGAGAAATATACCTCCCTTTTTCAAAAAGAAAACAAAAGTATATTCAAGATGGCGATGTGCCTTGTTTAGGGATAGAGGTCAGTATTATATTTGAAAATTCAACACCCTCTCTCCAGCTACTTCTTACTTCTATCTCATATTTATAATAAACTCCACAGCCAAAATTCAACACCCTCTCTCCAGCTACTTCTTACTTCTATCTCATATATATAATAAACTCCACAGCCAAACAATAATTTATTATATATAATCTCTCAAATTCTGAAAATCGGATATATATATATATATATATATATATATATATATACTTATCTATATACGCATGTTTCGTTGTCTCTACAACCAATTAGTGTGGCTAGAGCTAAGAAGATTCCAAATCGAATCCTTAGTAATTGACGCCTGGCGTTCTATCAACTGAGTGAAGTGCCTTTTAACTGTAGAGTAATGAATTTTATCGCATTTAAATGATATTTATTTCTGACAAAGGGGAAAAACTCTATATACTCGGTCGGTAGTTTTTCGGGGAGCGAATGCCAGATGATTAAACTCTTTTTATTCTACTCTATCCTTGTTGCGATGTCACTAATAAAGGTGATGGGGGTAAACGTTTCCTAGTCTGATTGTCAGAGATAATATCTTGCCTGCTCATCCCATCAGCCAATTCACAATGTTGAATGGCTAGTTTATTCAAGCAAGACAGATGGCGAAGAGAGGTTTGTAATTATTTCACCCTTGTTTATGACCTTACACAGATTGTCAATGAATTCACCCGAATACTAGATACGTGTGGACAATTTTCAAGTCTCCTGTATTTCTTTCTAACAACATGCATTGAACTATGCTCATCCTCAGTTTTGTCTCTGCTAGGATCTATCGATCACTCGGTGGTCTCATTAAAGACGAAAACAAAGTACAACAAAAACTCAAATATCCCTATCCCTCGAATAATGTATCGATACTCGATGGCTAAATGGGACAGTTTCTGAAAGTTCAAATCGGAACTGCCCCTGCACTCTACGTTCAAAAATGGACGCGTCCCCTATAGCGTCTGACTTAATTGATTGGATAACCATTGACAAAGAAAACATGTATACACTCCTATATATCTCAACTGAAACCGAACAGCCAGCCATGGTACACTTCTGAATGTGCTCATAAAAACCACTACTTCAACAGCTTTAAACGTAATAGATGTTCTGCAGATCAAGTCACCTTTAGAACTGCCATTAATCAATGCAAAAGAATTATAGAAAACGCGAGAGTCATATGCTTAATCCATTAAGTCCAAAGTAGTTCGAAGCTTAAAGTATCAATGCTGGTGTGTTCCATTGATCTATCTTGGAGCCAACTCTTTTGCTTATTTTCATCAATGATCTCCAAATCACATTCCAAGTCCATTTGTCGACATATATGTAGACTACGCCACAATCTATGGTAACACTCCAAACGCCAGCAACGACCAAAATCTCTTAGAGTCTCTCTCCTTCGACCTAGAGCATGTGGTGAGGCAAAAGGTGGTTGACTAATTTCAATGCATCCAAAATCAAGCTTCTATTTTTACACCACCAGCGTTGTAACCTTCACGTGACCATAATTGATATGAATGACTTTCATCAAAGAAGCATCCTACTTTGAAAATCTTTTAGGGCTGATTTTCACCTCTGACCTGTAATGGAAGACTTACTGCAAATCTGTTGCAAAGGTCACTGGAAAATAGTCGCGTCCTTCTACCACTTCAGAAGGTATCTCGTTCCGGATGCAATTCTCTCCGTATATAACAGCCAAATACGCCTTAGAATCAAGTACTGTTGCATATCTGGGAAGAAGATGCCCGGAAAATCCTATCCTGCTGTGACACAGTTCAAAACCGGCTTAAAATCTGTTGGGCGATGCCCTTTTCTCTTCCCTGCAAACTCTTTCCCACAGAAAAGACGTCGCCAGTTTGAGCTTCATTCAATGATCCCTCCGTTGCCAAACTTTCACAAAAAAGCACTCATCAAGCTACGACTGCTACTATCAAATTCCTCTATTTTCTATCAGTGTCCAAATCTAAACATAAATTCTATGAACAGATCTTCTTTCCTTGAACTACTCGTCTCTGTTCCACTGGGCTGCTCCCCAGCTAACTACAACATGCTCGGTTTCAAGTCTAATGTGAACAAATTCTTACTATTTCACTCATTTAAATAATCCAATTCTATCCAATTCATATCAAAAAGACTATAACTGAGCTGTTGCCTCACTAACCACCTTATACGCATTAACCATTATCCTCGAGTTGCCTCCAGGTTTTGATAAGTAATAAGTCTTCTATAAAAATGTTTTCGATTATGTGACGTCACGTCACGTTATATAGCTGACTCGATACGTGAGTCATCGTTTAATGGCGAATCCAATCTACGTTACACTTACACATCTTTCCATGTGAGTTACATGCTTAAATAAAAATGTTATGCACATCGAATTTTGTCATTGATAGTTACATAAATCTCAACACAAAAAAAATATTTTTAAATCGAATGACAGTTCGGTTAGCGAAGACGATCTTTTCAGATATGAGATAAATCTTGATTCGAAACTGTCTATGAAAAAACATGACGTCACCAAAAGTAAGATGGTAATTTTCTAAAACTTCTCAAAATGTTCTATTATTTGTCATCTTTTGAGAATAATATTACATTTTAAGTTGTTGTCTGCGTTATTTTTCGCTGATTAAAGATTAATCTGATGCGCTGAATTAAAACGTTACATTCGTTTTGCTCAATCAGGTCAAATTTTTTAGTTCTGGCCACATGTCGTTTTTTATGTTTTTGTTCACATGTACGCAAGGGTAAATAATTTTAGAAGTTGTTGAGGGTAAAATGCCATGTTTTGATCGGAAATGATTATTTGAATAACAAGAAGTTTTCAGATCAGATACTGTTGGGTGAGTATGTTTAAAAGCGATTAGTTTGAAGTCATAAAACCTCGCAATCTTCCAAAAATTGTTGCAGCTTTACACGAAAAAGGATTGGCCTCGACAAAGAATTGTGATTGCTTCAGTTACTTATAACAAACTTTTCCAAGATTTGAACATGAAGAAGTGAAATTCCACATTTCAGGATGTTCATCTTACCGTTTATTTCTATAAGCATGTTGTTTAAGAATGAAATTCAAAGATCGCGTAAAGAAAAGAAAAAAAACACAATTGCAATTTCTTTTCCGACTTTCTGTTTTTGTAATCATGCCCATATTTTGTTATTTTCTTATAAATTGATGAGTTCCTTTTTTTCTGATGAGTTAAGATCGAACAAAATTCAAAATTTGAAATAATAATTACATGAATGATTCTGCGCTACGAAATAAGTGCTTTCAAGAATTGAACTATTTAACATGCTGAAAAAAATAAACGGTAAGATGGACAACATCTTGGAATTTAGAATAAAAACTTCTTGTCATTTATTTCTATATGCTCTGCAGTTACATAGAGCTTATAATATAATATAATTCGAGGTTATTTTCCAGAGGTTAAGTAACCAATGAAGTATTACGAGGTTAATACAAGAGTATTCAATAATGAAGTTGAGCAAAGTATACTTTTTATTTGTTTTTTCATAAGTAGTAAGGGTTGCTACACAGTCATGAGCATGTTTCGGTCAGCTAGTTTTTAGATACTAGCGATTTCTTCAAGCGATACAGCTTATACGAAAAGCAAAGTTTGCATCGCCTGAAGAGGTTTCTAGTTACTACAAACTAGCTGGCCGAAACACGCTTATGACTGTGTGGCAACACATTACTGCTTATGTAAAAACAAATAAAAAGTATATATATATATATATATATATATATATATATATATATATATATGAACAAATGATTAATAAAACATGTTAAAAGACATCTTGAAAAAGAGTTAAAAACATATTTAATTTTAAAAAAGGAAACACAAGATAAGTGGATAGTCCTTAATCCGCGGAGTTTCGAAGAAATACTCTCCTTCTTATCAGAGGACAGGAATTAGCAAAATGCAGGATCGGATTTTGCATATAAAAGTATTTAATGAAACTACAAGTAAGTCAAAGATCTTACTTGGTTAAAAAAGGGTGAGATAAGGGGAACAGGAGGCAAAAGAAAAATAATAAAAAGATTTCACATGAATGGATAGTCCGGTGAAGGGTAAAAATCCAAAAATGGTAAAATCCAAAACGGTCGAATTTAAAATTTTAATCCAATGGGTAAATTCCAAATGGTCCAAAATCATCCAAAAGGCAGAGTTCCTTGGAAAAAAGCGCAAATGGAATGAATTCCAAATCATTAAAAGAAAAGCACTAGAGATAATATTTAAAACACGTCTGTCAAGGCTGGATGAATCAAAAAAATTATTTTTATTATATATATATATATATCTGTGTCCTAGCCCAAGTTACTAATAGGGCGTCCTCCCTGTGCAGGCCTCCTTGCAGGTCGCTATTACTGAATCTGTGTTTAAGCTCATTTAATAGGTAGATTGCTACCAGATCTGTCTCTTGGCAGAGTCTGACGCGCCCATCACTCTATCGAAGTGATCCGGAGTGTCTTTTCTGGTCCACAATTTATTATCAAATTGTATTAAAGACTTTCTTGCTAGTAGAATTAGTCTAATTTCTGAGTCGGAAAGGTCTGAGTTATTTTTTGCTAGGATGAGCACTTTGTTTAAAAGGATAGAAGATATAGATTGGTAGTAGTTGCCAATATCAAATGTTATGAAGCTTAATCTGGATTTGTCTTTAAGGTTTATGACCCAATCTATAACATTGTCCGATGATTGTCAGAAGGAGAAACTTGTTTTTTATACTTGGTATTATACTATCTAATATGTTTTTACTTATTTTTCCTAGGTCTGATTTTGAGGGGCAAATAATCCTGATACATAAGCTTGGTAGTTCAGTTTGTAATAGTTTTTAGTTTTATCTGTACCACAAATAAACTATTTTAATTTTTTTTCAAAGAAAATTATGTCGTTAGAATTCAAATGGAATAAATGTTTATCTTGTTTTTGTGATATGATATATATCTGCTGTACAAAATTTTGTTGGGAACTAAGTGTAAATAATTAGCCTATACATGCAAATATATGTGTGTATGTGTGTATGTGTGTGAGGAAAATTGTACATATGAGAGTCATTCAAAAAATAAGGTGATTTTTGTATAGGGACTTCTAATACAGATTTAAGTTTACTTTTTTTTAATAGTTTTGTTTTACTTCTTTTTCATGTGGATGTAATTCCTTTTATATATTCAAGAAAAACTGAGAGCTTTTGCGATTAACAAAATGGCCAACGAAGAAGCATTCTCCAGGATTGAACAATGGTAAGTTATCAAGGTTTTAGTTGCTGAAGGGTGCAAACCAGTTGAAATTTAAAGGAGAAGGTCAACTGTGTATGATGCCAACCGAAAAATTGTCTACACGTGGGATAAATTCTTTAAAGAAGGACAGAACAGTGTTGAGGATGAAGGCAGTCATGAGAGGCCTAGAGAAGTGAGGTCTCCCTTATGACTTCATTCAGTCTGACAGAATAAGAATAATGGATTGCATTGCAAGGGTTTTGAGTTTATCTGTTTGGACAGCACAAAATGATGACTTTGGCTACTCGAAGGTTAGCTGCAGGTGCAAAGATGCTTATTGTAGAGTATAAACGGAGGAGAGTCGAGTTGTCTCAGCAGTATCTCTCCCACTAGGAGAAGGATGGTGATGAGTTTCTGAAGAAGGTGGTAACATATGACGGTCGTCCATGGAGTTGAAGCATATAGACTTTCTAGTGAAGAAGTTTACGTTCTAAAGGTCCACTAAGAAGGTGATGCTCACGCTTTTGGGATATGTAGAGCCCAATCACCATTTCATTCCCTGAGAAAGGAAATACTTTGAACTACTGAGGCAGGTCAAGAATGTCATAACCAACAAATGCAAGCTCATGTCAGAAGGAGTCTTCTTGCATTATGACAACGCAAGGTCACACACAGCATCCAAAACGGTGCAGGCAATCAACGAGCTGGGCTGGAAACAGCTCCTTCATCCCCCTTACAGCTCAGACCTTGCCCCTTCGAAGTTTTACCTGTTTGGTCTTTTCAAAGCATCCACGAAAAGCACAAAGTTTGAAAGTTACAATGAAGTTAAAAGTGTTCTGACTGGCTGAAACATCAATCCAAAGATTTTTATGCTGAGAAAATACGAGAGCTTGTACACGAATAGGAGACGTGGATGACGTTGCTTAGAGACGACGTTAAAAATTAAAATAGTAAGCTATCTGTATTAGAAGTCCTTATAACGAAAAATTCCCCTAATATATTGAACGACTCTCGTATATATATATATATATATATATATGTTTTATTTTTTTATTACCGTTTTATCCGTTAAACAGATAAAACGGTAATAAAAAGAATAAAACGCATATTTGCTCTGCAATAGTATTGAGCACTCTCTTCAGGTTTTTACTAATTACCATTTTTGCTATATATATATATATATATATATATATATATATATATATATATATATATATATGGCGATAATGGTGGTGGAAGGGAAGGAATGAAAAAGGAATTTACGAAAAGCGAATGTTTATCGCACATGTGACAAGGTAAAAATAAAAGGAGACACGAGGACGAACACAGCAGCGAGCAAGAAAGAACGAACACGGACACCAGTGATAACGTTTTAAAGTTAATTTTATTATAAAAATTAAACTATGGTGGGGGGGGAAATGAGATTAAGTAAAAATTAAAAAAAAAAACAATTACGAGAGTGTGGAAGGGGTATCTTTACCTACTATCTGAAAATGCCGACGAGAAATATATCGATACAAAAATATATCAGTCCAAACAAAACAATGGCAAATGAACTCACCAGCTTAATATACAATAGATGTATGCAGAGAGATGGGGCTTACTATCTTTACTTTTCTAATTTTTTTTTTTTTTCATCTTTTCTTTTCTACGTGAATTATTCACCACTGGTTCGGTTATTCTCCGCTGTATATCTTTTGGTGCGCCGTGTTCTTCGCCATTTTACGGTCGGCATTAGCCCATTTCTTTAGCTGTTGAGATAGAGTTTCTTCCGGCATTATCTGCCTCCTTTCGTTTTGTCGGGATGTGAATTTTCCCACGTCTGCTCGGCGCGACGACTCGGCGCGACGACTCGGCGGCGTGTTCCCCCGCTCGACGGGTGTTTTTACCACAAAAATTTATCTTCCCTACCCTCTCGCTCTCTCTCTCTCTTCTCGGTACTCATCTTACCCTCCTCTTTTTTCTTGGTTCGCTTAGTAACTAGTAGGGGTCAGAAAGCGTGTCGCTGACCCGGTGACCTGTCAACCTGCTTGCTGATTCGCCTGCTGAACGTCATTTGTATCGTTTTCTTATCACTTATTGTATTAAACTGCTACATGCTTGTCATGCTTCGTGCAATCTTCTAACGGAAATACAATTTTCCAAATGTATGAAGCGATGCCCTTTCAATATGTGGCCGATTTTTCGACCGGACACACCAGAAAGGTTCAGATTAATGAGCTCCAGACGATCACTATGAGAAAGTCGAGGCATATGGAGTAAATGTTACGTTGTATAACCTGGAACAACAACAATTACAATTAGAAATGCTTTGTTGCCTAAAAGATGTATATTTTAAACTGGTTTTAAGCCCATTTATTGATTCGGAGTTTCTTTTTGCCTTGAAGTTAATTTTTTAAATTGACATGAATACTAGGATACTTCAATTAAGAGTCAAATATGAACAGATAAAATTATAGAGGAATGAAATGCGAATCAAATGAGATATAGGTTGTTTAAACAGTTACATTTAATTTAGCTTAAATTTGCGGGTTTTGAAAAAATGACAAGCGCGGACGTTCTTTTGGCGCCACTATATATATATATATATATATATATATATATATATATATATATATATATATATAGAGAGAGAGAGAGAGAGAGAGAGAGAGAGAGAGAGAGATAGATAGATAGATAGATAGATAGATAGATGTGAGAGAGATTATAAAAATGAAATATAATACTAGAAAATGATATATATGTGTGTGTGTGTGTGTGTGTGTGTGTGTGTGTGTGTGTGTGTGTGTGTGTGTGTGTGTGTGTGGAGAGAGAGAGAGAGACTAGAGAGAGAAATAGATAGACGGAGAGATGTAGGTGGGCATTACACGTTTGTTTTATTCTTATTAGTAATTATGAGGTAAACTCTCTTTCTTTCTCTCTTATATTAGACGTTCCTTTGTATATATCAACATGCAGTACTTAATCGATTTATTTTTTCATAAAATGATAAGAGTGATTGTAAAAGGTAAATATGCTTCAATGTCATTTTCTAACAAAAATTATTTTTATTGTCCAACATTGACGTAATTCAACAATGAAATATATGTGAAGGAGGAGAAATTTAGAAAAAATGTATTTCCGTTAGAAGATTGCACGAGCATGACAGGCATGTAGCAGTTTAGTACAATATTTCATTCATCTTTTTTTTTACACTCAAATGTATTTATAAATATATGTGTGTATATATATATATGTGCATATGATTGTAAAGAAAAATACGATGAATGAAATATATTGTATTAAACTGCTACATGCTTGTCATGCTTCGTGCAATCTTCTAACGGAAATACAATTTTCCAAATGTATGAAGCGATGCCCTTTGCGTAAACAAATTGAGCTTAGTTACTTTGGACAATGTCAAAACATCGTTAATTCACTGCCCGCATAGCAGCAACTGTATAACGCAACGGTTAAAAGCTACGACCGTCGTTTGGGCGATCGGGTTTCGATCCTGGCTTGGGGTTGTTGCTTGTGTAGCCGCACTGATGAACTGTTAAACAGCTAAAAAGTACTGTATGTGGATGACTATATATATATATATATATATATATATATATATATATATATATATATATATAGCGAGAGAGAGAGAGAGAGAGAGAGAGAGAGAGAAAGGGAAGAGAGAGAGAACAGAATAACTATAGTTACATTCCAAGATTCAAATATTTATTTTTCATGTAAAACAGCTCATCCATCATGTAAAAATTTCGGGATATTTTTTATAGATCCTTTTCATTATGCAAGAAAAAAACGGTATTGACATAATAATTTATTAGATAGAAGAAAATGCATGACAATATAATGTCGACAGAAGAAAAAATTCATAGAAGACTCATTATTGTGTTTATTTCGCGCAGCCATCTTGGTTCATACAATGCTCTGTTGTTATGGTAAACATACATTGAGCTTCTAAACAAAAAGGATTGGTATACACATAGAGTGAAATATAATTGAAAAACATATTTTACTAAAATAGCATATATATATGTGTGTGTATGTGTGTGTGAGAGAGAGAGAGAGAGAGGGAGAGAGAGCTATATAAACATTGAAAGAGGCGACGCGGACCAGTAAACGTTTCGACATATGCAATATGGTAAATATCGAAAATCGAAAAAATGTAATTAAAGAAGGAAGTCTGATTTTGTTAACACTTTTATACAGCCTAACATCACACGTGCATTTGAGAAGTTTTTATCATCGCACAAGCAGAAAGACACAGCCTATAAAATCAACAGTACATTCTTTTATATAAAGGTGCACTCGAAATTGATGTTTTTTATAGCACAATTTAACCATGATACTTGAATTTACTTTGTAAACTTTAACTGAAGCCATTATATACATATGATCTTATAAAATCAACAGTAGGTTCTCTACAGTGCAATGTATACTTCTTCCTGTGCATTGAGTCTTTTACTAGAGCAGGTAAGCAATCAAGTTGATTAAAAATTAAGCGATTTAGTCGATTTCGGTGACAATAAATATTTGGGAGGGTGAAACATAAGTTGATCCTCATTCAATCACGTACAGCTCCAGATCTCCTTGCTAGTATATATATATATATATATATATATATATATATATATATATATATATATATATATATATATATATAATAGCTGTACCCTGCCACGCGTTGCTGTGGCTCAATTTGGTGTAATGGAAAAATCTAATAAAAAGAGAATATGCATGTTTCTTATATTCTTAGTACACCAATAGCAGCAATACACTCCAAAAGTGTAAAAAAAATAAAAAATACGAAAATGAAAAAAAAAACGGTACTCTTGCAGAATCTGACCCGGATCCTTAGGAGTTTCCATCAATCATGGCTTGGGCTCAACCAGCAGTCATTGGATTAAGCCGAACGTTGCTATAATGTTGGAATGGTTAATCGAGTGGGGTTTTTTTGTGTTTTTTGTAATCTAAAATGTTACTTTTCAATTAATATTTTGGTGAGGGGGGTACTATACACAGTCGAAAAGTTATCCAAAAACAAATAAATGAAAGCAAAGGTAAGGTAAGTTACGTTTCTACATAACTTGATAATTTGTTAGTGTTTTTATTTAATGTAAAAGGTTTAATCAGCTCGAAAAAGCACACGGTGTTTATCGATGTATTTGAAAAAAACAAATGATCGTGGACTCTGTTGAATATGTTAAGTTTGGGAAAATAAGTAAAAAAAAACTATACAAAACAGTGTAAGAAACTCACCGAATATATCTGACCGTGAATAAACACTCCCAACCTCACAATATTAAGAACGGCTTTTGGAATAAAAACCGACAATCTCCCCATGTTAAGGATGACTTTAGGAATAAACGCCCTCAATCTTCCCATGTTAAGCTTGGCTTTCCGAATAAACATCCCCTAACCTCCCCATCTAAAAAAAAACGGCTTTTGGAATAAATACTCCGTCCTCCCCATGTTAAGAACGGCTTTCAGAATACACAATCCCTACCTACCCATGTTAAAAATTGTGGAGGTGGACCTAAAGTAAAAATTTACTTTTTTTTAAATAAATTGTTAGTTTAAAGCACAACGCTATTGAGTACCACGGTTTTAATAAAGAAAAGGCATTCATATTTTCTTAAAGAAAAACAACTCCGAAAAAAAAGTGTACTTTCAAGTTGATAAAAATAATATTTATCGAAAAAAGCATCTTTTTTACTTATGCTATATTTCTTTGTTTTGAAATTACAACTCCTAAAGGTTTTCGACGAATCTGAATAAGAAAATCTTATTTACAATTTGCAGACCTATGCACTGGCGGCCATGCATAATTCACTGGGGGCCATGAATAAACACCCCCAACCTCCCAATATTAAGAACGGCTTTTGGAATGAAAACCGACATTCTCCCCATATTAAGAACGGCTTTAGGAATAAACCCCCAATCTTTTTTTAAATAAATTGTTATTTGCACAAAGAAAAGGCAGGAATGTGTGTTTTTTACAATTATAAAAAAAATAGAAAAAACAAAAAAAATAAATAAAAAGTAAACAACACCGCTAATTGAAAAAAATAATATATAAAGAAAAAGCCAGGCTGTAAAATAAAAAAAAGAAATAATGCAATGGTTTATATATAAATCTGGTATACTTATCAGCGAGGAAAGCAGATTCAATATAAACCATCAAGACCACTAAACACGTGTAGTCAGAATCGTTATTTTTCGTCATTTCAAAATATTAAACCGGAAGTATTTCTGGTAATCGGCTCGGTTGAAATCGAAAACTTTTCTCGACGAATAAAAGTTTTGTTTTAATATCGTAATATTTTTTACTTTTTAATATTTAAAAACACAATTAGATTATAAACACACACTGTTATAAAATTTCACAGAAAACGGGCTCGTAAATTTCTAGTTTATCAATTTTGAACAAACCAGATATTTGATTATATATATATATATAATATATATATATATATATATATATATATATAATATATATGCGTGTGTGTGTGTGTGTGTGTGTGTGTGTGTGTGTGTGTGTGTGTGTGTGTGTGTGTGTGTGTGTGTGTGTGTGTGTGTGTGTGATTTCAGTGACGATTCAACATGAAATTATATTAGTGGCTTGGCAAGCGCACAGGGAAGACAACCAAGCAAAAATATACCTAAGCGAAATTCATTTAAAAGCAGCAAAACTAAAGATAGCCTGCCATGGCACTATTTGTACAAATGTAGGCAAATTTGGGTATGTTTTATTAGTTTGAAAATATAATATCTTTTTTACTAATTGTCATAAAATTTTAACCATATAATAGTATTATAATCTTCAAAAAACCTGCAAAATTTCATGTAGTTTATAACCAAACATATGAGCATTTCAATATTCAATATGGCTACGGGTATATATATATATATATATATATATATATATATATATATATATATATATATATATATATATATATATATATATACATATATATATATATATATATATATATATATATATAAGTAACCTGGCAAAAGCGCAGGGAAAAACAAACAAGCAAAAAATGTCTAACTAAAATTTATCCAAGAGCAGCAAAACATCAAGTTGGCCTGCCAGGACACTATATGTACATTTGATAAATTCTGATCAATTGTCACTGAGATTTGGAACTTATAAAATTGCCAAAAAATATGGTATATATAGTAAGTTATAAAATATATATGGCGATTAAGCTACACTGAATATTCCGCGTTTCATCCACTCTAGGATTCTTCAGGCTTGTGCGAGAATTTTGTGGTTGTCTTGCGTTTTTATATACGCACCTTCTATTGAGTTTTTTGTAAGCCAATCAGCTTTCTAGTATCCACCGCACCCTTCCTAATCAGCCAATGAACAGGCACTTACAGGAAAAAGGCCCATTTGACCCCCGGTTGACCCGTTCCTTTGTGTTTGCTATTTATCGTAGATATCTAGTGTCTTGACCTGTTTTAAAACTAGGTTAAGTTTTTTTATGCAAGTGTATATACATATATATATAATATAAAGCGAAATGTAGTGTGTGTGTGTGTGTGTGTGTGTGTGTGTGTGTGTGTGTGTGTGTGTGTGTGGTCACGAATAGACTCCTATATGGTTGACTATTTTAAAAAACTGATTACATATAATGATAGAAGATGTATCGAGAGACATGTATGGGTATGTTTGATCTGGCTGAACGTTGGTTCATTAAAATTGTGGGGTCTGCGTTCGCGCCTGGTCCACAAAGTATGCAAATAAAAAATTTAAAAATTAAAAAAAAACGTTTACAAGTGTTTTTGATATAGATGTACGTAAGAATACTTTGATAATTATGTTTTAACTTAAATAGGGATGGTATAATACAATTGTGGGGTCAGCGTTCGCGCCTGGCCTCCATAGAATAGAACTAGGCACACACTTTAATAAACACTTTTCATATCTATCTGCGTAAGTATATTTTGATAATTATGTTTCAGTTTGAAGAAATATGGTATAAAATTATGGGGCGTTCGTTCACGCCTGACCTTCATAGAATAGAAATATGTAACAAAGTTTAACAAGGTTTTTTAATGTAGATCCACAGAATATTGTGAAAAGTTTTTCAGTGTGAACAGGTATGGTATAATAAATTATGGTGTTTATCTATTTTATTTTTACTTTAATCATATTTTGCTTTGGTTTTTGATACCCCCAAATTCGAAGCTATCTCTTTACAACCCTTCCTTTTCATAACCTATCATACTTTCATAAATCAGAGTCCATTTTCTGTAGGCTGTTTTTGAACCCAGTCAACGACGGGTACTTTTCCTAGTATATATATATATATATATATATATATATATATATATATATATATATGTGTGTGTGTGTGTGTGTGTGTGTGTGTGTGTGTGTGTGTGTGTGTGATAGTTTATGTATATGCATGTTTATTTATTTATTTTATTTGTTTATTTTCTATTGTTATTGTTAGTTTTAAAATTACTTTGTATCTCTATCCTAGAGTAAATTTTATCCTGTGAACACAGTTGTTCGCTTTTTCTCTCCTACAGTTTGATAGATGTTGGAGTTCTTTAAAGTATAGGATAGCAAATTTTTCGTGAAGGCATATATATATTTATATATATATATATATATATATATATATATATATATATATATACTTGTAGCCAAATTGAATATTGAAATGCTCATATCTTTTGTTCCATGGGACGAAACCACATAAAAATTCGCAGACTTTTTGAAGATCATAATACTAATCAATGGTTAAAATTGTATGAGTTTTTAAAAAGGAACCTATATTTACAAACCAATAAATTATGCCCACATTTGCCTACATTTGTATATATAGTCCTGTGAGGCCAGCTTCAGTTTTGCTTCTTTGCGATAAAATTTGCTTGGGGTGTTTTTTTTGTGGTTGTTGTTGTTTTGTTTTTGTTTTGTTTTTTTGTTTTTTATGTCTCCTCTGTGGCCTTGCCAGGCCACTAATATATATATATATATATATATATATATATATATATATATATATATATATATATATATATATATATAATACAGAAATATTCTTTTTATTCTCCATGGAAGTCACCAGATATTTATATTTAATAAATTGAAAGATAGAAAGGGAAAGAAATATAGAGAAAGAAAAAGAGACAAAAGAGAGAGAGAAATGACTACAATTGAGTTAGTCTGGCACACGCTCACAGAAAACTGAGTTTCTGATTAGAATCGATATTATTAATATCAGTCGTGAAGTTTGGACAATATAGACCGTGCTTATAGAAATGCAACAAGTGTCTTATTGAATTAATAACACGTTCTTCATTAATGCACGTGTTTAGGATTCGAAATATTGCTTGTTAATGTAGTAATGCTGTAATCAGACACGAATTTAACGCAACGTAATCTTACTAAGTTTGTCGTGTATCTCCAGTTTTTATATTTTACTCACCTGAAAGGTAGGTGCGAATGTGTTAATTTGTGTGTGTGCGTGTATTCTATCTGTTTTAGTGTTACTGCCTGAGTATACACGTGCGTCAATTTGCCAGAAAGTTCATATATATATATATGTGTGTGTGTGTGTGTGTGTGTGTGTGTGTGTGTGTGTGTGTGTGTGTGTGTGTGCATGTGTGTGTGCGTGCGTGTGTGTGTGCGGTGTAAGTGTATATGTGTTCGTGTGTGTATATGTTTGTCGGAATTCATGCCTATTTGTACCTTACCGTACATATGCGCCTATTTGATCGGTGGTGTGGTGCGCGTATATACCTTCGTGCGTGTGTGCGTCTATGTCCGTATCTTATTTTGTATATTATGTTCGTGTGTTTGCGCACGGCGTGTATATGTGTTCGTATGTATCGGCGTATATGCGTGTTCATGTGTATCCACGTGTATGTATGTTCGTGTGTGTATGCGTATTTGTATGCTGGTGTGTGTGTGTGTGTGTGTGTGTGTGTGTGTGTGTGTGTGTGTGTGTGTGTGTGTGTGTGATATAGACGTGTATTGTGTGTATGTGACCGGCTGTTTTTTTTTTTCGTGTGTCTGTGTGTATTTGCACGCGAGTATTTGTGTTTGTGTATGTGTGTGTGTGTGTGTGTGTCCGCGTGTTTTTTGCGTGTGCGCACGCGCGTGATTCTGCAGAATCATGTTGATTTAAGTTTCAACACCTCGAAGGAGGAAGGACTGTGAGGAGAGCCGAGGGCGGGGATGATGATCACCATCATCATCGTCGTCGGTGTCACCATCATCATCATCATCATCATCATCATAATCATCATCTAGTGAAATGGGACTAGATGTTCGGATAGCTCCATTGATGAAGAAAAGGAGGAGAAAGGAAGGAGGAAGAAAAGGGAAAAATAAAAGCAGTGGTCGTAGGGATATATGATGACGGGAGATGGAGGGTGCAATGTGAACAGAGCGCGGGGGTGGAGAGAACGCGAGAGCAGGGGAGGAGGTGAAAGGGTAAAGGAGTGAAAATCTATGACAAAAACACGACCGGAAGTGGGCCTGTTCAACAAGTGAGTACAATAAAAAGCTAGTGAGTCGTCCAGTCTCGTAAGAAGGAGCGCAAATCTCGGAAAGATTTCAATTAACTGGAGTCGCTCAAACTTACGGAAGCACATACACACAAAAAAAAAATTTCTTATAAAGAAAAAAAGAATAAATTTAATATAAAAAAACAAGTAGAAGGAGTTCTAAAGTTTAAAGAAATTAATTAATTTAATTAAGACAAATCAAGAAATAGCAAAACGAAAAAAAAAGAAGAAAAGGAAAGAAAGAAAAAACGAACAAGAAATTTCAAAGTAAAAAAGAAAGTAGATAAGAAAGAACGTAAGAAAAGGAACAAGAAAAGAAATAATTATATTAATGAAAGAAAAACACACATCTTCTCTACAAAGTTATCAAATAGACATTATCAGTAACTTAAACTGTTAAAAACTATACACTCATAAACATAAATAAATGTATATTTATATACTTGTATTTATACATTAATATCTACTTTAAAATAATACACTAAGAGTATAATATTTTATGTAGTCACTTATATACGCGTGCACGCACGCACACACATACACATACATATATATAGAGAGAAACCAACAAACAGACCAACTGACAAACAGATCGATATACAAATAGTTGGTTTCTGAAACAAGAAAGTTACAAGTTGAAATAATTTGTATATACACGCACATATACATATATATATATGTATATATACATGTGTGCGTGTATTTACATTTAAGTATATGTATATGATTTTGAAAAATACGCTGAAGTAGATATATGTAGGATATAATAAGAACAGGTGTGAGTTTCAATTAAATTAAATCGAAACTTGTCAATATTGAATCCCTGAAGAATTACCGAATCCAAGAGAAAACGAAGACTATTGTGTAAAATATTTCCGGGGTTTTTTTTTTGTTTTGTTTTTTGTTTTTTTGTTTTTTTTAAGTTCCGGAAAGAATCGAATATTGGTCCAATAATACGGAAGTAAGACTTTAGCCACAAACGGGTAAGTAAACGTATTTTATTTTTTACGGTTCTTTGGGGGGTACAAAATTTATATAATTCAATCATAAAGGGAAGACGAAAATTCATGATTAGAACGTTAAAATAAAGTCAACGTTTAAAATAAAGTTAACTGGGTGAAGAGAATAAAAGGGGGGAAAAGAAGATAGAGGTGTCAGCTGACCGGTTTCGCCCTCGCTTTATCAAAGCTGTATCGCGGGATTTGAATGAAAAAAAAAACAGGAAAGACACGAATGGGAATCGAAATTATGTACAGATAAAAATAACGTTGCGTTACGTTATGTATGGGGAAAAAAATTAGGGAAAGCAATTGAAATACAACGTTATATTGCTCGGAGATCCTAGAGACTAATCACGCTCAAACATAAGATGCATTCCTTCTGCTTACAGAGGGAAGGCCTTTTCAACCGAACGTGAACAGTCTCCAAGATCTTTAAGTGAAATAATGAGTGAGCACGACTAAGGATTGTAAAAGAATTCGTGCTAAAGTTCGGTGCACATTTTTTTTTTTTTTTTTTTTTTTTACATACTGACAGATTTACTCAGCGTTGGATGGGTATCAAATATTTTGAACACCTATGATAAATCATCCTTCAATGTAATTTTCTAAATTAATATTTGGTTTTTGTTTTTTAAATAAGTGGCACTTTTTAGGAATAGGTATCCAAGAAATTCTCAGTACATATGTCATTAGTTCCGAATTTCACCGGAGATTTCCGAGACTAACGAGATTTAAATTTCAACATTTTCTAAGATGTTCTACCGATTTTATTTAAACGTTGTTTTTTGTTTGTTTTGTTTTTTTAGTGACATATATTCATTTATTGAATTATTTTTCATCACTCTCTGTACCTAAATGTAAACGCAGATTCCACGAACAAAGCTTCTTTCCCAGAACATTGTTCCGCTGGCCTGCTTCCCGGCTAAATACAACATGTTAGCCTTCAAATCCAATGTAAACAAGTTCTTGTTGAGCCGTCCCCATAAATAATCAAATCCTACCCAATTTACACAAAAATTACTGCACTACCACCTTACATTCATTAACCTTTATCCTCGAGTGTTCTTCGTGCCTTGATAAGTGGTGACTCCCAAATAAAAAAAAAATTATTTCAAGAAATTAAATAAGGAAAATAGGGAAAAAAAGGAGAGGAGAGTTCAGAGAGCGAAAGAAAAATTAAAGTAAAAAGAATCCCGAACAACGCCGGGTTGCTTCAACTAATAACGAATAAAAATTTGAGATAGTTATGAAGCTCTTCACAATTCATTTACGAAAGTGGAATATTTTGTTATAAAAAGTGTTCACAGCAAGATCGATATACCACCAGCAAAATAACCCAACCCTTATATATTTATGGTATTCATAAACGACCTCCTTGATAACATTGTGTCCGAGATGGACATTTGATGATGATACAACGCTCTTCAACATGCATGAGGGAGGGGTAGTAGCCCCTTCTGTTCAAGTGGCGATATGCCTTGTTAGGGATGAACGTGAGTAAAAAAAACTTATATATTATTATATAGTAGAAAAACCCAACGTTGTCCGGGATTGAATGAGAAAATGTTTTCCTACATCCAAATATGAACACTGTAGCAACTTTTTCATTTTTATGCAAATAAATTTCATAATTATCAACTGGAGGAGTGGAAGGTATAATAAACATTGCTTGTGTGAAAGTTGATGGAAATACATTCAAATGATTTGCGGTAAATTTATAATTCGAGTTTACCTGAGAAAAAGAAATTCTACTTGTGTGTGTGTGTGTGTGTGTGTGTGTGTGTGTGTTCGCGCGTGCACGCACGCACGTGTGTGTGTGTGTGTGTGTGATTTGAACTTACTCTAAACTGGGAAAATAAAATACAATCTAAAGTGATTGAACATACTTCAGGCAGACCCGAACGCTCCATTTTCATTTGCTGTTATACCGAGATGTAGGGAACAACGCAACTCTTTTCTCCGGATAGTTCTACTTACTTTTAATCGTCACCTTCTAATATTGCGTGCTTAGCAAGTAGGCGGCAAATATCATTTTTTTTTTTTTAGCCTTTATAACTCCAAGAATGATTGAACCAGAGCCTCCTGATTTATTAACGGAAACTATAACTATTATACCAAATGATCTGGTAATTAAAAAACATTGTTCCTTTGTTTTGTTTTTGTTTTGTTTTGTTTTTTTTATTTATTTTATTTTTTTTTTTTATTTATTTATTTATTTTTTTTTTTTTTTGCTTTTTGAAGATTTGAAGTTTACTTTCGTATTTAAACTAAACCCAAAATTATCACCTACTTTCGGACAAGCAAACAGTAATGATCACTAGGGCTATGACAAGAGAATAGTTAATCAACTGAGAACCACATCACTCTATCTAAAAACATATAAGATATTAACTGATACATACTCGAGAGTCAAAATAATGAAAAGAATATTCTCTTGTCATAGCCCTAACGATCACAAATCATACTAACGCAAGCTATAAAAAGATAACAGAAAATGGTTACCTGCCTTTCTCGACGCTTATGATACGCGTTGAGAGATACAGGTAACCATTTTTTCTGGGGTTTTTTTTTTTTTTTTTTGCTGTTTGCGTTAGTGAGTGCTTTTTTTTACTTTTTTTGTTGTTGTATTTATTAAAATTATGACCCAATCAACGAAATCGTCACTTATGCTACCTGTTTTATATAAGAAAAAGACTGATTTAGAATCTTAAACCAGATCCATAAATTTTCGGTGATCACTCCGGACTTAGGGTTAATATTAAGGATAACAAAGAGTATTTTCTCGTTCTCATTATTTCTAAATAACAGAAAGTCATAATTTTTACTCACTTGTATGCTTTTTGGGTATATTTATTCCGGATAATGTTGGTATCACAACCAAGGCCATTATTAAGTAAGGGAGATAATCTATTTAACTCCTCTCCAGGGTGGATTAGACACAAGGTCAGCTGTGGTTTGGAAAAGCCATCATACTAGGAGTACTGCACTCTGGCCTACACGACATGCATGAGTAGCTCCTGCTGGCATTCCTCGGTAGATACGATTACCAAAAATCAATTATCCTCATAAAATTAGCAATAAACTAACCTCTTCTCAAAAGGACAGAACCATACCTCAGCCCGACGGAAACAAAGCCACTGTGTGACTGATTATCAAAGACATATCCCTGGCTGGTACGAAGACCTACCCAAGCTTTGCCAGTGAAAGTCTTGTGCCAACTTATTAACACAAAACATGTATCTCAAAAGAATTCTCTTTCATAGTTTGCTACGTAAGAAACGTAAAAAAAAAATATATTATTTTACTGTTTTACGTATTTTTTTGTAGTCGAATATAACATGTATAACATTTTATTGCCTGTCTCTTCTATTCTTGTAGCTCCAAAATTCGTAATCATTTTATTCGTTATTTGTGCGTTACACATAAAGCGAAAAGTTAGAGAATCTCAATAAAATCTAAACGTGTATTCTTATGTAAAATTTACCGAAAAAGATAACGGGAATGTTTCCGAATTTCATTAAAATCAAATATATATGTATTAGAAGATTAAAGAGGTTCAGTCGCCATGGATTACTTAAAGGTGGGAGTAACATAGATATTCAGCACATAGATGATAACATAGCGTTTCGGGACCACTTCCATTGTCTTCATTGGAAAAATGACGGTGCATTGCGTTTGTCTGAGAAACAAAGGTTTCAGAATCTACATAAAATTTAAAAGTGTATTCATATGTAAAATTTACTAGAAAAAAAAAACAATGAAAAAATTCCCGAATCTCTAAGTGTACTCAAAAGAAGTGACATTAGAGCACAACTCCCTTAAAACTTCACATATATCCTATTTTAATTAAACTGAAATAATATGTATACAATTGGGGGGAAGACAATGGAAAATGTCCCACATTATATATATATATATATATGTATATATGTATATATATATATGTATGTATATATATATGTATGTGTATATATATATATGTGTATATATATATATATATATATATATATATATATATATATATATATATATATATTGATTTCGGTTTCGATTCAAGATGATGCACCTAAGTTATATGGATATATATTTTTTGAAATCACAACTGTATAATATATAAGAATCGATAGAACATTAACTCTGTAAAAAAATATATATACGAGATCTACATGAATTTAAATATCATATTTAGGCGTATTTTACGACCGGACTACACCGGGCCTTCGTGCTACCTTAGATAAATACTTTTTTCAGTTTTTAACAAAAGAGCTACAATAATATTAGGGTGTTTCCCATTTACGCTGAACATCCGCAGAATGCCAACATCAATATATTACATATGAACGAGTCCCCTGTGGAATTTCCACAGGTCCCACTAGTATTGAGTAAAAAAATTAAATTTGATTTTTTTTTTTGTGTCAATTTAACGAATGAGATTGGAAAATTTCCTCCCAAATATTTCTCCCCTTCCCCAAGTTATAAAATTTATAATTTTAAAAAGAAGAGTTCGAAATTGGATGGGTCCTGGATACAACCTTAAACTATGTCCAATGGTGAGGCCCCAGATTGTGGGCTTTGGGGAATGTTGAGCTACCCCTTAATTGCCATTGCTCCCAGGCCAACCCTGCTCAGATCTCTGCTCTATATATAATGCGTGGTATTCAGCATATGTCGAGAGTTTAAACACTGAATACTCGAATAATGCACGATCTATCGGATCTGTTCCACAAAAGCTTCATTATTCTCTCTTGAATGGCCACTATTACGCAGTAATCTAATTTGGGTTCACACTCTCCTCAATAGCCATTATTATATATCCTGAGACATAATATTTACTTCTGTACATGAAAGAGATCTATGCTGACATTACAATAAGCTGTTTTGATTAAATAGACTTCCAAAAGCGGTAATAAATGCCGCAACAATGCAAAAGTGTAATGTTGGTTTGGACAGATTACTATATTCTCTTCTGTGTAAATTTCTACCATCCTTTCCCAATATAGCAATTGAAGCATGATTGTAATTGTCTGTATTTTTGAGATGAGGTGTTTTCATTGATTGAGATTGTCGGACTGACTTCCTCATCTTGGTTGGCTGATGAAGGTCGGAGGGCAAAACGGCCGAAACGTTGTGACTATAACAACCAAGATGAGGACGTCAGTCCGACAATCTCAATCAATGAAGCACGATTGTTTTATTTTTTTATTAAATAAATTGAATTGAATTGGTATTTCTATAAGAGCGTAAATGGCTACGACGAATGTATTGACTATTGTTTTTATTGGCAAAAAATAACCTTATCAAATTATATTTTTAACCTAAAATAATTCGCTTGGAAGTAATTCCAAACACTCTGCCTTCTTTCTTTGCTGATTATCAAAAGAAGTCACTTATTTAAAGGAAAACGAATATTTATGTAAATATGTTATATATTGCTGCCGTGCTTATAACTATTTCCATTCTGAAGGCATGAGCGCAGGCCCCACAATATTACTGTACTACCTATGTTCAAGCTGAAATATACTTATCGAAGTTCTTTGGTTACTGTAGTTTCGAAAATATTTGGTTTGGGGTAGAGGATCTAAGTCCAAAAACCTTGTAGAAGATATTTCCATTCTGTGGATGTCCAATGCTAACACAGACTCCGCGATAGTATTATATTTTCTTTGTTCAAAGTGAAACATACTTATGCAAGAATTTTGGTAAGCTATTTTCTGAATAAAGTTGGTTATGTACGTTTATCTCTAAACCCCTTTGTAGAACTTTCTGATATGTTCTGTTGTAGCTATGGACGCTAATTAAAACTCCATGATATTATTTTGTCATCGTTGGACAGAACAGATACTACGGTTTTATCTTAACCAGAAGAATGAGTATTAGTGTATTATTATATAGACTTGAAATATAATTGTAATGAAAATATTTTTAGATTTAATAAACTATATTAAAGAGATTAACATCACTGACGACACCAGTCAATATTTGACATCTGAAATCACCAGCCAGAGTTTAATCAGCGCAGATCACACTGACGTCAAAGAATTGTTCGTTCTATGTGTAATTAGTAGTTAGCCCTCGACTTTCCAGGCCATTAGTGCCGAGATTTATATACAATATATGTTATTTTTTTATGTTCACTCATTTAACCTCCAACTAGCCTCCCCGTGGCTTAACTTAAATAATCTTGCAGAATATATTTAACATTATCAAACAATCAATTCTATTGACAAAAATTAGCAAGGTGCTGCAAGCCATGTAAAAAAGAAAAACAGTTCAAAGGTATTGCAGCTATGCAGGGTGATTGTACTACTGTACTCTACTGAAGCGACACTCATATTATGCGGGTCGAACCGGCTTCCTCCAAAGACGGAAGTTTCATGGGAGTATGAAATTCACAACGATCCTCAGTTGCATGTATATCGCCGTCAGGGGAGATGACGTCAATAGATTTTTGCGGCTCTTGCAAGAGGATGTCGGCGTTCTCCTACATGCAACACCTGGAATTCCCAAATTGGTCAACCATCTGGTACTGACAGGGCTCAGCGTTGCTTACCTTCGGTGGCCCAACGAGAGACGGTGTCTCAGCGTAAATATGCCGTATTGTATAGAGTGATTGAAAAATAACTCACTATTATTAAGTGCTTGTAATCTGTTACTAAGATATAATTCCTACAAGAAATAAATATAATAAGAAAATGTATTTCTATTTAAAAATTTTATGTGCGTACCAGTATGCGACACTTGGAAACCGTTTCGATTGATTTAACGAAGAAATTTTTTACTTATGAGTCAACGCTTTTCAAGGCTAAAAGCACATTTGAAGATCAGCGTTAACGAGATAGATAGATTGGCAGATGAAATGTGATGAATACTATGAGAGGATTTAAAATCTCCACATGTCACCAACTCAAAACAACAGCTGAATCAGAAAGCAACATTTTCCCATCGTCAAAATATCGCTCATGGAATGTGTGGACAACCTTCATTCATTTCTTATAAGAATCATATTTCAGGAATAAATTTCAGTATATGAGGTTACTTTTCAATCACTCTGTAAATCGTCTAAATGTTTACTTTGCTTTATATAGAGACTGGCCTGGGTGCCCAGCGTTGCCCAGGTGTTTGGAAGTGTGTGTTGAGCAAAAAAAAAGTGGTAGTAGGTAGGCAGGCTCGAACCCGTACCGCGAAGGGGGAAAAGAACGTAAAAAAATAACGTGACGTCTTTGCTGTTGCGCCCATCTCCAAACCGGAAGTGACGTACGTTTAAATTAGGGCTAGTCAATCGAAAAGAGAGGATGAATTTCGAAAATATCGGTGAAAAAAAAAACGAGCTCTAACTGTAGAAAATTGCCCAGTTGAGGGTGAAGGAATTAATGTTTTAGCCAATTTTTCAATATTTGTTGTCCGAAATGTCTGCCTACAAACGCTGCCGATCTCGTGAAAATTTGTCGCCTCTATTAAAAGTTTTCGGCAGATATACATATATACATACATGCATACATACATACATACATTTAAACAGACAGGTGAAATTTATATGATAGATTATAGATTACACCGTTGTAAATACGATGCCTTATTTTGATTTCCTGTAATAGTTTTCTTCTCAAATGAATTGAAACTACAGTGTAACCCGGATAGAAGTATCTTATATTCGGGTTACACTCTATATGTTTTGTATCTCAGTCAGAATTTGGAAGCGAAATCATGATCTCTTATCCTAAGATCATTCGTAGACATTTATGCTAACAAACTACCATCTATGGCAACATATAAAATGCCGTAAATGATCAAGTTTTCTCTGATTCTCTCTTCTCTGATCTTGAGAACGTGGTACAATGGGGCAAAAGGTGGCTGATTACTTTTAATGCATCTAAAACCAAGCTCCTATCTTTACATCATCAACGCTCTGATCCCCATCTGGCATCAACTGAAATGAATGGCTCACGTCTTGGAGAGGCTTCATCTTTTGACAAGCTTCTGGGCTTGACCTTTACTCCTGATCTGAAATGGAACACGCACATCAAATCCTTTGCCAGCGTCGCTGGAAAAATGGTTGGATCCTTCTACCGCTCCAGTAGATATCTCACTCCTGATTCAATTCTCTACCAATATAAGAGCCAGGTACGTCCAAGGATGGAGTACTGTTGCCACATCTGGGCAGGAGCTACTATAAGCAGCTTATCCTGTCTTGACAGTATTCAAAATAGACTTCGTAGCCTAATGGGGGTGCCCTTTTCTCTTTCCTGCAACGTCTTTCCCACAGAAGAGATGTTGCGAACCTGTCTCTGTTTTATCGTTATTTTCATGGCAAGTGCTCGTCTGAGCTCCAATCTATTGTTATCTCGCCAAACTTTCACGAAAATCCTGCGTCTATCTAAACCGCTACCAATAATTTCCCACACTCTTTATCTGTGCCTAAACCTAAACGTAGATTTCATGAACAAAGCTTCTTTTTAGAACTGCACGCCTGCTTTCCAGTTTGCCTGCTTTGCAACCGACTACAATTTGGTCGTTTTCAAGTCCAACGTAAACAAGTATTTAATGAACCGTTACCTTTCTCGAGTGGCCTCAGGGCCTTGATAAGTAGTGACTCCTATGTAAAAAAATGTTAATTGAAAAGGAAAAGAACTGCCAGAAAGCCACAGAATGCTTTTTTTATATATTTTTTTTTTTAATTAAGTATATTAATAATGGAACGTCGTACATTATTCATTTTAAATAATGATCCCAGCGAAAATATTATACGAAACTATGAATATATACTGTCGAATATCGAGATATTCATATGAATCAAGTTTGATAAAAACGCAGTTGATAGGTTTAGTCTATTGGTATTTTTACTTGATGTTTCAATTTTTCTTTAACTAACGGGGCCTGTGGAAATTCCACAGGGAACTCATTCATATGTAATATACTGATGTTGGCATTCTGTAGATGTTTAGCGTAAATGGAGACGCTCTGATATTATTGTAGCTATTTTGTTAAAACTGCAAAAATATTTCTCTAAGCTAGCATAGACGCCCGGCATAGCCCGGTTGTAAAGTACGCGTAAATATATTTTAATTCTTGCAGATACCGTATATATTATTATAGAGTACATGTTCTCTCGATTTTTATATAGTATAACGTTGTCGTTTCAAAAATAAAATATATATCCATATGATTTGAGTTTATCAGCTTGAATCGAAACCGAAACTAAAACTTATGAAATATATATATATATATATATATATATATATATTGTTTTAACAAAATCAAGACATCAAAGAATGTATCGATAGCAACAACTAGTGTATTTCAAGGATGAAATACACTAATTGTTCCTATCGATACATTCTTTGATGTCTTGATTTTGTTAAAACAATATATGAATGCGCAATTACAAAAGATGGTAATTTTGAAGCTTACAATTTAAGTCATCTCATTCTGACTTAAAATGTATTGGTTTATGAATGGTTACCGAATTATCAATTATATAAACCAAAAACAAAAATTCGGAATACTATAAATAATATATATATATATATATATATATATATATATATATATATATAACGAGTTCCTTCAGCTATAATCGAAATCGAAATCCAAACTTATGAAGAATTCTTGATAAATTATATATAAAAAAATAGATTACTGGAGTGGCATCAGCTATAATTGAAACTGAAACCAAAACTTCTGAAGAATTCTTGGTAAAAATATGTATAAATAATAAATGATTTGAGTGCCGTCAGCTATAATCGAAATCGAAACCAAAACTTATGAAGAATTCTTGGTAAAAGTTTTCATTACAAGAAATGGAAGTCCATAACAATTACTCGTGTGTGTGTGTGTGTGTGTGTGTGTGTGTGTGTGTGTTTCTGGCTTAAAATAGCCCAACAAAAGGTTGATATGCGGCAAGATCAAACGACCAACCAAAATCATTTAGATATTTTGCATAATTTAAATTTTGTTAGAAAACAACTTGTATTTTTGTAATGTATATTAAAAACGATTATTAGCACAACTGAAAGTGCAGGGTGTTTTAAGTCATGTTGCCTTTACGAACAAGCAACTAGAGCAGAGGCATCGCTTTATAAAACATCATACCATGTACTCGACTGAGCTTCAGTCTATGTCCCTTTTATTTACAAAATATTCGCAACAAATACTCGTCTAGCTACAACTGTCAATAATTTGCCTTACTCTCTATCAGTGCTTAAAACTAAACTAAAACTCCATGAGTAAAATTCCTCTACTGTAGAAGACAGTGACAGTTACTCGGGTGTACGCGTTACACACAAACTAAATAACACACACGCTCCCCTAATAATATATAGATGAGTTTTTCAATTGGGATTTTAGATATCACGGTTGCATACATTAGATTGGAAAAGACGCTTAGCTTACACATGGACTTGACGGTGGTTTTGTGGTTAACGAACTGGGGTCCCAAGTTCGACTCCATCTCATTTTACAAAAACCACTCTCACTTAGGATGTTGGCAACCTTCACGTAATCCCTCCCTTAAGTACCTGATGTTTTTCTGGAAATAATTCTAAAAATATATCAGGGAAACCAATGCCTCGTTGTTGTCTATCTGCATTTGAGTTGCGGGGTTAGGTAGATTGACCCTTAAAGCAAAAGTAAAGTGTTCGAACATAGTTGAGGGCGAACTGAAGGCTCCCATTTTATTAGTTACAACATTGAAATACTGGGTGGTCCCAGAATTACTGCATTATTTGAGATGAATCCACTTCGAACCTGATCTCCCAACCTATTAATAAGCATTCTAACGATTATACCAAACGACCAAGTAGATTTATAGTAAAAAAGTATTTGTCAGACTTTCATCTATGGGTTATATATATATATATATATATATATATATATATATATATATATATATGTGTGTGTGTGTGTGTGTGTGTGTGTGTGTGTGTGTGTGTGTGTGTTTCTGGCTTAAAATAGCCCAACAAAAGGTTGATATGCGGCAAGATCAAACGACCAACCAAAATCATTTAGATATTTTGCATAATTTAAATTTTGTTAGAAAACAACTTGTACTTTTGTAACGTATATTAAAAACGATTATTAGCACAACTGAAAGTGCAGGGTGTTTTAAGTCATGTTGCCTTTACGAACAAGCAACTAGAGCAGAGGCATCGCTTTATAAAACATCATACCATGTACTCGACTGAGTCTATGTCCCTTTTATTCACAAAATATTCGCAGCAAATACTCGTCTAGCTACAACAACTGTCAATAATTTGCCTTACTCTCTATCAGTGCTTAAAACTAAACTAAAACTCCATGAGTAAAATTCCTCTACTGTAGAAGACAATACCGCAGGGCTGCTTGCCAACTTACTATAACATGGTAGCTTTCAAATTTAATGTAAATCAGTTCTTGTTTATCTGTTCTCTTTTATAATCAAACCCTATCCAAGTTCTGTTATTACCGATCATCAAGATTATGTTTCACACTCTGTTCGAAATTTATCAACCTTTATCCTCGAGTGGTCTTGGGCCTTGATTAGCGGTGGCCCCCTAGTAAAAAAGGGCATGTGCCACGAAAATGATGTTAATAAAGACCTTCTTGATGTCG
Source organism: Euprymna scolopes (assembly GCF_053919585.1). Taxonomy (NCBI): domain Eukaryota; kingdom Metazoa; phylum Mollusca; class Cephalopoda; order Sepiida; family Sepiolidae; genus Euprymna; species Euprymna scolopes. The sequence goes on from NC_136503.1 coordinate 34,898,499, forward strand.
ACATTGTTACTGAAAGTGAATACACTGTTTTTCTATCACTTGTTTGTGTATTGGTCTGGCGTTCTCATTTTGTTTTATTGTTATTGAAGTGAATAAAATGAACACAGAAAATGTGTTTTGTATTGCTACATTGCTTCATACTCTATAGTTTATACTTTTTTGGCGAGTGTAATAAGAATTTCTTATTGCCATGTATTTTATTTTGTTTTTTGTTTTTGTTTTTTTCGTCGTTAGTAACATTAACAATTATATTAAATTAAATCAGTGATAGGAACAAAATTTAGTTGGTCCCATCCATTCTTTTTCTCTGCATGACACTTTTCTCTCTCTCTCTCTCTCTCTCTCTCTCTCTCTCTCTCTCTCTCTCTCTTACTATATATATATATATATATATATATATATATATATATATATATATATAGGGTGGGCCAAAATGAGGGTCCTATTTTTAAAAATTCATAAATTCATGTAAGTTTTAAGAAGTGTTTTTCGGCCAAAATTTGTTTTGTTTATTTCAAAAAAATCTCGGAAGGGTCAGTCTACACACACATAAAGTTTGGTGAGTTTAACTTTTATTTTGTGGAAGTTATTCAAATTTAAAGATAGGACCCTTATTTTGGCCCACCCTGTATATATATATATATATATATATATATATATATATATATATATATATATATATATATATATATATTGCTAGCCCACCACTGTTGAGGTCCATAGATGGCGGAAAACTTTCTACTCAAATAGTTTATTTGGATTGCTGGTCTTTGGAATTTCCTTGCTGATTCCTATTTTCCTGATCGCACCAACCTATGCATAAATTTAAATGCAATCTTAATAAACATCTTGCTTTCCAACTGTTCACTCACAGTGCTATAAATATGGCCTTCTATCATAGTATCCGGTTACGTTTCAATGACAGTATACCTTTTTGGGGTTGAAAAAAGTTGTTTTAATTTTTAATTAATGTGGCCCCGTTTAACAAACCTTTTTCATAACAGAGACAATTTTTATTTGAAAGAAAGACACTCTGGATGTCCTAATCATGTGTTCTTTTTTTTATTAGGAGCTGCGTTTTGTTTCAAATTAAAAATTTACTTCGTAACTAATTTTACCCACGTGGAAAGATGTCAAAAATTGAACATATTCAAAGAGGATCAGAATTAGCAAAATTATTTATTTTGTTTAATCAAACTTACTTTTCATTTAAAATTATTTCTGCTTGAAAATATGTAAACTTTGTTTTGAAAATATCATGTAATTTCACATTTAAATTCTATAACTGGACTGGATTTTAAACTCGCTTCTGTAATCCATTCTTTAATGTCGATACGAGTAATTCCACAGATACCTCCACAAACAAACATTCACTATACCTCCTGCAAATATAAGGAAATGCCTGGGAGTATGGCGTTATGACGAACACAAATATATCATACTAACCCCAAAGCAAGATCATATGATTGGGGAGATGGTATAATGACACTAAAATATATAATATACTAATTCCCTCCCTTTAATCGAGCGTTAAAAGATAGTATTAGTGTAGTTTCGGCTTCAGAGAACAAAATAACAAATTTCTAGTATTAATAAAAAAAATAACAAATTTCTAGTATTAATTAAAAAAATGACAAATTTCTAGTATTAATTAAAAATATGACAAATTTCTAGTATTAATTAAAAAAATGACAAATTTCTAGTATTAATAAAAAAATAACAAATTTCTAGTATTAATAAAAAAATAACAAATTTCTAGTATTAATAAAAAAATAACAAATTTCTAGTATTAATTAAAAAAATGACAAATTTCTAGTATTAATAAAAAAAATAACAAATTTCTAGTATTAATTAAAAAAATGACAAATTTCTAGTATTAATTAAAAAAATGACAAATTTCTAGTATTAATAAAAAAATGACAAATTTCTAGTATTAATTAAAAAAATGACAAATTTCTAGTATTAATAAAAAAAATAACAAATTTCTAGTATTAATAAAAAAATAACAAATTTCTAGTATTAATTAAAAAAATGACAAATTTCTAGTATTAATAAAAAAATAACAAATTTCTAGTATTAATTAAAAAAATGACAAATTTCTAGTATTAATTAAAAAAATGACAAATTTCTAGTATTAATAAAAAAATAACAAATTTTTAGTATTAATAAAAAAAATAACAAATTTCTAGTATTAATAAAAAAATAACAAATTTTTAGTATTAATAAAAAAAATAACAAATTTCTAGTATTAATAAAAAAAAACAAATTTCTAGTATTAATAAAAAAATAACAAATTTTTAGTATTAATAAAAAAAATAACAAATTTCTAGTATTAATAAAAAAATAACAAATTTTTAGTATTAATAAAAAAAATAACAAATTTCTAGTATTAATAAAAAAAAACAAATTTCTAGTATTAATAAAAAAATAACAAATTTCTAGTATTAATAAAAAAAATAACAAATTTCTAGTATTAATAAAAAATAACAAATTTCTAGTATTAATAAAAAAAAATAACAAATTTCTAGTATTAATGAAAAAAATGACAAATTTCTAGTATTAATAAAAAAATAACAAATTTCTAGTATTAATAAAAAAAATAACAAATTTCTAGTATTAATAAAAAATAACAAATTTCTAGTATTAATAAAAAAAATAACAAATTTCTAGTATTAATAAAAAAATAACAAATTTCTAGTATTAATAAAAAAATAACAAATTTCTAGTATTAATAAAAAAAAATAACAAATTTCTAGTATTAATAAAAAAATAACAAATTTCTAGTATTAATAAAAAAATAACAAATTTTTAGTATTAATAAAAAAATAACAAATTTTTAGTATTAATAAAAAAAATAACAAATTTCTAGTATTAATAAAAAAAACAAATTTCTAGTATTGATTAAAAAAAATAACAAATTTCTAGTATTAATAAAAAAAATAACAAATTTCTAGTATTAATAAAAAAATAACAAATTTCTAGTATTAATTAAAAAAATGACAAATTTCTAGTATTAATAAAAAAATAACAAATTTCTAGTATTAATAAAAAAAATAACAAATTTCTAGTATTAATAAAAAATAACAAATTTCTAGTATTAATAAAAAAAAATAACAAATTTCTAGTATTAATGAAAAAAATGACAAATTTCTAGTATTAATAAAAAAATAACAAATTTCTAGTATTAATAAAAAAAATAACAAATTTCTAGTATTAATAAAAAATAACAAATTTCTAGTATTAATAAAAAAAATAACAAATTTCTAGTATTAATAAAAAAATAACAAATTTCTAGTATTAATAAAAAAATAACAAATTTCTAGTATTAATAAAAAAAAATAACAAATTTCTAGTATTAATAAAAAAATAACAAATTTCTAGTATTAATAAAAAAATAACAAATTTTTAGTATTAATAAAAAAATAACAAATTTTTAGTATTAATAAAAAAAATAACAAATTTCTAGTATTAATAAAAAAAACAAATTTCTACTATTGATTAAAAAAAATAACAAATTTCTAGTATTAATAAAAAAAATAACAAATTTCTAGTATTAATAAAAAAATAACAAATTTCTAGTATTAATTAAAAAAATGACAAATTTCTAGTATTAATAAAAAAATAACAAATTTCTAGTATTAATAAAAAAAATAACAAATTTCTAGTATTAATAAAAAATAACAAATTTCTAGTATTAATAAAAAAAAATAACAAATTTCTAGTATTAATAAAAAAATAACAATATAGTTTCGGTTTCAGAATGATAGATACCAAATCGCAATTAGTAATATACAGGGTGTTCCAAAATTTAGACATCTGCTTTGCTGCTAATTATATATTTAAAAAAAGATGGTTAATTTTGGGCCGATGTGCAGATATTATGCATTATCCGTTTATTCTTTTGCTGGAACGAACATTTTATTTAAAAAAAAATCTGATGGCTACGTTCCCAACATTTTGGTCGTTAGACTCTCCGGCTTTCTTCAAGTACCTTCTGCTGGCATAATTCTAGTGAACATTCTGGACGTTTCGGACTGAACGTTTCAATATATTTTTGGAGTAGATTCATCTCATTCCGGTTTCTATGCATTTTTGCATTCTTTTTTAATAGTTAAATGAGCTCATAGCCTACTAGATTAAGGCGTTTGGGGAATGATATTCTAGAGTGAATTCGTGGTTATGAGTTCAATCCTTGATGGGCCAATATTAGAAGGATTAATTGATATAAGATATGTAAGAAGCATGGGACGCGGAATAAGTATAATCTACCCCAGTGTATTCAATGAAGTTTTCAGCTCGAAATTCCCGAAGCACATGAACAAGGCCTGAGTGTTCAACTCCCAAAACTTGTGATCATAAAAACAAACACGAGGATAATAGTTCTGAAACATATAAAAGATGCAAATCCTAATAGCTCATCGAAAAAACAATCTATACAACACATCGCTAAATAAGTCTCCATACTGCCAGTAATAAACTGAATCCATATGGTATTCATAAGTAAATAACCTTCATATAGTTTGTCTCAAAATTTACGAATAAAGCAAAATAGTCGTTTAATAAATGTTATTCAGACTCTTAACGACGGTTAGAAATATTCTACGCAAGTATAACAAATACATAATATAACTTGAGCTAAATTTTGGATAAGGAGCCTGGTAAAATATATAAAAATGATTTACATAGAAGTATGATTGTCCCAACACAAATCCAACCGCGTAGCTAACAGATTTTTTTTTCATGTCATTAGCTTGATTTTCTGGTATACTAATCTGGGTGCCCGGCGTTGCCCGGGTGTTTGTAGGTCTGTGTTGGGCAAAAAAAAAAAGAAGTGGTAGTATGCAGGTAGGCTCGAATCCGTACCGCGAAAGAGGATAAGAACGTGAAAAAAAACGCGACCTCTTTTCTGTTGCATCCATTGCCAAACCTGAAACGACGAAGGTTTAAATTAAGGCTAGTCAATCGAAAAGAGGGGATAACTTTCGAAAATATCGGCGAAAAAAAAACGACCCCTCCCTGTAGAAGAGTGCCCAGTTTAGGGTAAAGGAATTAATGTTTTAGCCAATTTTTCGATATTTGTTGTCCGAAGGGTCGCCTTCAAAAGAATATCAATTTTGTGAAAATCCGTTACCTCTGTCGACATTTTTAGGCGGCCATACATACATTTAAACAGACAGGTGAGATTTATATTGTAGAAGATTACCGCCAAAGAAATCTAGTCATTTCATACCATATATCTTCACCAACATTTCAACTTTTCATCCATATTATTTACACGCTTTGTCATTTACATTCTACTTCAAATTTTTCCACGTATATGCTAACCACCCACTCTTGCATATTTTCGTCATTTGACCCTGCTGTCCTACCTCTTATATATGTATAAACATTTTGTATTTAACGCACCTTTTTTCTTCTGATGAAGCCTTACTAGATTTTTAGACAAAATATTGATCTCTCACACATCTCTCCGTGCCTATTCTATTGTGTTCCATATGTATGCATTAGTTTCATTTTCTTCCTTTGTTAATTTTATCTAAAAGAAGACTTTATTTTCCAGCTTTTCTTCGACAATCATTCCTGATCAGAAATTTGTTTTGTAACATAGTGTTGTAACGATAATATAAATTTCAATAAAACCCTTAGGAAAATGTATGAATTTATATATTCTCTTATCTCGCTATCGATTAAAGAGTAGGGTAGACTAGGCTCACAAGCCTTTGTTATGCAAATCATCTAGAAAGGAACATTTCGAAATTACCAGTTTTTCGCTGCTGATCCTAAAATTGTTTTCAGTCCGCCTGGATTTTTCCTTGTTACAGACTTAAACAACATCGGTTCAAGAGAGGATCGATTGTAGATTGCGCAGTATTTGATTTTCTATATAGTCTAGGCGTAAGCATCTTATATAGTGTATCTAGTGTCTCTCGAAGCTGAAAGAAGACCAAAATAAATATTATAAAATCTGTGACGTAATTCTAAGAAAAAAACAAATGAATTTTAAATACGTGTCCAAATCTGCAACATTGATGTACGTTTATACCGATTGAACGATGTTAATTGTAAAAGGATATGATTGGCTCAAAGTCACATTCTATATTATTAAAAAAAACAAAGAGAGCAAAGTTATTCGTCAGATTTAGATGAGGAGGTAATCCAGCTCTCCAAAAAGTACTCTGAATTGGGTAGAAAATAAAAACAAAAATCATTCCAGTCTTCATTGGATTAATATCGATGAAACAACAACCATAAAACACTATCTATTTACCAGTATATATATATATATATATATATATATATATATATATATATATATATATATATATATATATATATATATATACTTCAGAATAAAATTATCTAACAATCAACAGGTATGGAAACCTGTGATAATGAGATATATCTATATATCCTAAATAAGAATTACTCGATTGTCTTACGTAGAATAATAGAATCTTTTGATTTGAAATTCAAATATTTCACGTCATACATCGTTAAATTCATTGAATGACTAAAATTTTATATATATATATATATATATATATATATATATATATAGTAAAACTGGTAATAAGTAAAATCCTGAAGAGAGTGCTCAATACTATTGCAGAGCAAATATGTGTTTTATTTTTGATTGCCGTTTTATCTGTTTGGTGTTTCGGATGTTGACCATCTTTACGATGCAACAGCCTCGTCAGACCTTACAGAAACCTATAAGGTCTGACGAGGCTGTTGGATCGTAAACATGGTCCAACATCCGAAACATATGTAACCAAAAAGATAAAACGGTAATAAAAAATAAAACATCTATATATATATAAGTATCAAGTTTTCTCAGTTGGTTGTTTATTTCAAAAGGTATCCATTTCAATATTGTTTTGTATTGCGATTAACAAGTCTCCAAAATTATATTTGCTGCATATTTAGTATGAGCATAATCTTGGTAACAAGAATAATCGGCAGAGCTAGACGGTTACATGAACCATATAAGTTATCTAAAATGGTTCTTTTCTTTTTTTTTAATTTGTAAGGTAAATATTTGATGAGTACGTGACTAAATATGCAGCAAAGATATTATTTTGCAGATTCGCAATATGAAACAATATTATCATGGATAATTTTGAAAAGTAACAAACAATCAACCAAGAAAACTTGATAATTGAAACTTGTAAGAACTATTATATTACATTATATATGCTTTGAAACCAAATAAAACAGATATTCATTGAGCTTGTATTTTTCCAAAATTTTATATATTTTTCAAATTTCATTATAAATAGCTATATTTATGAGAAAGACTTTTTAATCCATTACGATTGATATATACAAACTGAGTAACGTTTCAAGTTATGAAGGAACGTCTTTATTTTCATTCCACCCGAATTTATTAGAGGGGAATGCAAATTGCATTGTTATGATGACTGAACATGAATTTATAACCTGAAAGTTTCATCTTTCTGTCGTAGATATTGACAGTGTGGGCCTCTAAGAAAGCAATCCTCTGACGGAGGAATGTCAGAAACAGAGATGCGTCATTGAATTTATCAATGCAGGAAAAATTGAACCAATCGACATTTACCGGCGCCTGATGAACATTTATGATGTCGATGCAATTATTGTCAGCACAATTAGGAGCGCGCTCCAAACTTTTACAACCGAGGCATCTAAAAATGCTGGCAAATTTGCATTATGTATGGTGGTAGAAAAATTGATTCTGAGACACAAAAGTCGCTTTAATGGTATCACTCATGTCTTCGTAATTGTTGAACGTTTTATTTTTTAGTTCAATAAAATAGAGGTCTTGCTTTTCTAATGACCCCTCTGTGTGTGTGGTTGCATATATATATATATATATATATATATATATATATATATATATATATATATATATATATATATATATATATATACAGTGTCACACAAAAGTATTTACATATTTTTCATAACTTTAATAGGGTTCAAGATTGTACCTAAGATTTGGTCAGTATATTCCTATTACTATTCTAACTAATATTTGCAAAATTAAAGTTTAGAAAGTTTATATTAAAGGAAAAATATAAATCAACTAACGCAAAAGTATTGGATACATTGATTTAATATTTGATTGCATAGTCTGTATTGCGTTCAACAGCTTCCGATCGCTTTCTATAATTGTACACATGTTTTTTGTAAAGATATGCAGGTATTTGCGCCATTCTTCTTTGTAGAACTGTTCTAGTTGCTGAATATTTTGTGGATTCCTCTTGTGAACATTGATCTTCAATATTTTCCACAAATTTTCAATTGGGTTGAAATCTGGAGACTGACTGGGCCAAATAAGAACGTCAATTCTGTTATTTCTAAGCCATTCTTTTGTTAGTTTGGTAGTATGCTTGGGATCATTGTCCTGCTGAAACACGAAATTGCTGTTATGTCCCAACAAATCAGCAGATTTCTGGAGGTTTTTCTCCAAAATCTCCCTGTACATACGTCCATTCATTCTACCATTGATGATTTCTAGTTCACCAGCACCTTTGAATGAAAAACAACCCCATACTATAATCTAACCACCGCCAAAATTTACCGTAGAAATAGTATTTTTTGTTACAGGCGGTGCCATTTTTACGCCATACATGTATTGCTGTGTTTTTTCCAAAGATTTCGATTTTCGTTTCGTATGACCAGATTAACTTGTTCTAAAATTCTTGGGGTTGTTGCCCATATGTTTTAACATAATTCAAACGTGATCTGACATGTTTAAGCTTCAATAATAAAACTTTTCTTGGGGACCTTAATACAAAACCTGCACGATTTAGAACTCTACTGATTGTATCCTTGCTCATATTAATCCCAGCTTCTTTGAGGTCGGTTTGAATTTCACCACGAGTAAGAAAAGGTTTTTTTTTGTACCTTTCTGCTTACCCACCTTGTTTTTTGTTTTTTTCGTTTAATTTCCGTGGCCGACTACATCTTGGAAGATTTGCAACAGCTTCAACAGGTTTTTTAAACTTTCTAATAACGTTTCCAACTGTACTAAGTGGTAGATTAAGTTTCCTTGATATTATTTGATACCGTTTTCCTTCTTTGTGCTTATCAATGATTTTTTAACGAATTTCTATTGACAACTCTTTAGTTTTAGGCATTTTTATAAATGAACTGGTTGACTTTGAAGGAGTGAGCCCATACTGGAAGAATATTATAAAATCATTTTAATATAAAGCTATCTGATTGGTCAGTGATAACTCGTTTGCATTATTGCAACACGCTAAGCAAAAGTCATTTAAATTTATTTGAGAAAACGATTTTTTTAAGTGTATCCAATCCTTTTGTGGTTGTTAATTCATATTTTCTTTAAATATAAACTTTCTAAACTTTAATTTTGTAAGGACTACTCCAAATATAATTTAATATAGTAATAGGAATATACTGACCAAATTTCAGATAAAATCTTGAACCCTAATTAAAGTTATGAAGAAAAATGTAAATGTACCCAATACTTTTGCTTGGCACTGAATATATATATATATATATATATATATATATATATATATATGTGTGTGTGTGTGTGTGTGTGTGTGTGTGTGTGTGTGTGTGTGTGTGTGGTTGTGTGGTTGTATGTGTTTACGAGTATATATATATATATATATATATATATATATATATATACTCGTAAACACATACAACCACGTGTATGTGTTTACGAGTATATATATATATATATATATATATATATATATATATATATATATATATATATATATATATATATATATATATATATATATATATATATATATATATATATATACTCGTAAACACATACAACCACACAACCACATATATACGGCATAATCGCGTTGACACAGCGGTTCTCGTCAGGTCACCGAAGTTAAGCAACATTGAGCCCGGTTAGTATCAGATGGGTGACCATTTGGGAATTCTTGGCGCTGTATGTGCTCTCCGCTTATCTCGCCATTTGTTTCCAATCCTCCTCTACTTCACTTGCCACTGGTATTTAATAATGTCGTCTCAAGAGAGGTGTGGTTGAAGATTGCGCAACCCTTCGTGTGAATCCATAGTCTGTCTAAGACTGAAGGAGCCTGCTGATATATTAATATATATATATATATATATATATATATATATATATATATATATATATATATATATATATATAGAAAAATTTTCCCAAAGCTTTAATGTATTAAAATTTATTAGCCAGTGGCACAAAAGTTGCTTTAATGGTACCACTCCTATCTTCGTAGCTGAACGTCAATAAAAATTAAGCCAGGTAAATTGACTCAAATATTAAGCAACGTGGTTAGCATTTCTGTAATCAAGCATCCATATATACTTACAAAAGCCAAAACAGCAAGGAGATTACATCATATTTATATTGTTTCGAATGTTACGATTGTTTCGCCATCAACTAGACAATTTTAAACTTTTTATTGTTCAAAAATTTTCGAGTTTGGCATCTCATCAGACTTATTAAAAGAAATACAAGGTTAATAGTATCTGAACATGTTTTCATCCTGTTATTAACGGTATCCTGCAGTGTGACCTGCCTCACCATGTTTTGATAAATCCTCTTCCAGTATTTATGAAATTTTCGGGTCCCTATTTTCGTATTAATTTCGTATTTAAATTACGGTAGAATAAACGTAAAATAGGTATTATAGACAACTTCAGTAAAAATAGGAAGAAGACAATGAAAACTCGCAGGGTGAAATAGTTTAATCACTGAGTAGGTATTAAACTTAACTTAAGGTAAATTAAACGCCTACACAGAATGAGGTATAGTAATAACTTTAATTTTAATAGTTATGGAAATTAAAATCAAACATCGGTAAAGTCAACAGTAAAAAAAATATATTTGAATGAATAAATAATAAAAATAAATAAATAAAACGGCTTTACCTAGTTGTTAGGAGTGGATAATATTGAAAATGAATGGTAATTCAATCTGTGGGGCATAGAGTAGATGTGGTTTTATCTTTTATTGGTTCTATAAAAACAAACGATGAGTACGAACAAATAATTGTAGACGAATATAACATTGGAAGAACATAGAACCTCTGAATCTTAAGAAAAAAGAAAAAATTGGAAATCCGCAGTTACCTACTTTTAAAAGATTTTACTCAATTAGGTTTCGGAAATTAATAATGAAAACAACAAATCCACTACAAATTCCGGATTCTTAAATTGACTAGTTTGAAAGGAAGATTTCCTCCTATCGTAATTAAAATAATCTTTTTGAAATAAATTTTTAAGTAATAACCCAATCCCAAGGAAAGAGAATTTTAAGGGAAATCGAAACGTAATATTGTAGAAACAAAAGACGGATAACGTCTAGATGGAGGACTTGCGAAGAATCGGAAATATAAACAGTTGAATGAGAATCTGAAGACACTGCCCCTAACATTCAAAAACTAGTAAAATATGAAATCAATTGAACTAAATAAACAACTCAGGATGACTTATAATACGATTAAGTGTAAATTTTTGGTATTATCAAAACGTTAAATATCGTTCAATAAATAAAGTAGAATTCTCATAAGAATAAAACGCAGAATATTCTGTGTAGCTTAATTGCGATATATATTTTCTTAACTTACTATATATATATATATATATATATATATATATATATATATATATTGTCATCCACATACAGTACTGTTTCGTTGTATCACAACTCATCAGTGCGGCTAGACAAACACCTTTCCCCAGCCGTGGAACCTACAACAGTCGCATTGACAGTCGGCAGCTCTCACCATTCGGCTACGAATCAGTGCCGTAAATATTTCTCCTAGAGTAGAGTGTGTATTAAATTCACACCCTCTCGTCGCACAGTGCTCGAACGATCAGCTTGTTTACAAACACATTATATATATATATATTTATAAGCGAGATAAGACATAGGTTAAAATCCGATGAAAAATCCTAATAGATATTACTCATTTCCTCTGATGATACAAACAATTATTGAAAATCCATGGATTAAGGAAATTAATATAACCCCTTCTATATATTCCTTTTGTCAAACAATAAATTCTTAACTCAATATATGTGTCTATATGTTGATTTTCAGAATTTAATTTGAACAACTAAATTTATATATATATATATATATATATAAGGAGAGAGATGTAACTATATTTTACTATGAACATTCATATACAAATATGTGCGCACGTGTATGTTATATTATACTCTATCATGCCAAACGTATCATGTTTCTTTGCAATTTCCAAGAAGATTTTCAGCCATTAATAGCGTTTTGCGACTTCAACATAATTAATTATTAATTTTGATCAAACTTCAGAAAGAATTAATGGTATTAATCTCGTTTGTAAAGCATGTGACGATCATTGTGAGATTACACACACAATCATTCACCCCCGCACATGCACACACACACACTAAGACACACGCGTATATATATGAATTTACACAGGTACACTGTAAAATATCACATACTCAGAATATATCTCTATCATTATAAATTAATCGATCACAAATCCAAACACAGTATAATTCCATCTATGTAAAGTTAGATACGTGTATATGTTTATGTATTTGTATTTTTTATTCCATGTTTTACCCTAAACAAGGTACAGCGACACTTTGATGTCGGGGGCATAAGTTGCAGGGATACTATGTAGGTAGTTGAGCAGCAGGATGTCTGTCAACATTACACTTGAACTTCTGCATGTCAGTACATTTGGGAAAGCAGGGACTCTGAAGGGAGTTCCAAAGTCTAGCAATTCTAGAGAAGAAACTATTAGAGTACATAGGGATCACTACTGTGTAGGGGTGGGATCTTGCTGTTTGTCTGGCTTGTCCAGGGTATTTACGTCGAGGTGGCACAAGGGCATGAAGTTCGTCGGAGCATCCACTTTAAAATACTTGTAGAATAGGCAGAGGGATGAAACATTTCGTCGATGGGAAGTTTAGATGACAATTGAGGACCTATCAGGTTGGCGACTCTCTTTTGAACCCTGTCCAGGAGGGAGAGACTAGTAGCAGATGTACCAGCCCAGATGTGACAACAATACTCCGTACCTGGGTGAATGTAGAGGTAGAGGATACTTTCAGGCGAAAGTACATGATTCACTCCTAAACTAATTAATCGATCACAAACTTCGATTATCTTTATCTATCTTAAATACATCAAGTCTGTTGCCAAGGTCGCTGGAAAGATGGTGGGATCCTTCTACCGCTCCAGAAGATATCTCACTACTGATGCAATTCTCTATCTATATAAAAGCCAAATACGTCCAAGGATGGAATACTGTTGCCATATCTGGGCAGGAGCTGCCAAAAACAGCCTATCATGCCTTGACAGAGTACAAAATAGACTTCGTGGCTTAGTGGGGGATGCCCTTTTCTCTACCCTGCAACCCCTCTCCCACAGAAGAGACGTTGCGAGCCTATCCTTGTTTGATCGTTATTTTCATGGCAGGTGCTCGTCTGAACTCCAATCCCTGGTCCCCCCTCGCCAAACTTTCACGAAAATCACCCGTCTAGCTGAATCCACTGTGAAAAATTTCCCCCACTCTATATCTGTGCCTAAATCAAAACGCGGATTTCATGAGCAAAGCTTCTTTCTTAGAACTGCACGCCTGTGGAACTCTGTTCCGTCTGCCTGCTTCCCTCCGGACTACAACTTGGATGTCTTCAAGTCTAATGTTAACAAATTCCTAATGAACCGCCCCCCCCCTAATTAAACACTTCATAAAATCTCCTCACTAACGTGATGTACTTGCAATAACCCTTATCCCTGAGTGGCTTCCGGGCCTTGATAAGTGGTGATCACTGTGTAAAAAAAAAAAAAAAAAAAAAAAAGGTATGTGTATATGTTTGTATATTTGTATGTACAGGATGTACTTCTAAACTAATTAGTCAATCATTATGAGTTTTAAAATAGAGTTATATTATGTAAGAGGTCTAAATATATGCTATATTTAATTTAATTTTACTTTTGCAGAAAGGGGTAAAACGCAATGAAACCCATCAATGAAACGTTTTCTAATCTATCAATAGGTATTAGGAATCAATTCATAAATATTCCCCAATCTTCATTGCCTTTCGACTGTTTACAATAATGATGGACAGTGTAATAGGGGCTAACCCTTATTATATGAGAAAAAAATCAGGTATATCTGGCTCTTACGATAGCGAACCAGACTGATCATTTAAAGCAGCTTTTTTTATATAGTTTTCGCTATTCGCTTTTTGCTTGTTTTTGTTTTGTATTTTTGTTTTTGTTTTTGGAAATTAATTACTTCATATCAATATATTGTTTATATACACATATTATTACATAGTAATATAATATATTGCATATATTTATTTCAACAGTGCCCAATACGTGAGTAGAGCTTAGTAGTAATATGAAAATGCATTTATGGCATGTAAGCTACAAGGAAACGTTTATGTTTCATTCCCGGAAGAATTTACAAGGCTAAATGCATGGATAAATGCAGTTTGCGGTTATTTATATAGCTAAGTAGTGTTTGTTCTAGATAACAGACTAGTCGAATTCGTTGGCTTTATTGTGTCCTCTCGGGATATTCTGCTTATTTCTAAATGTCAAAACCGCTATCAAAGGATTTATAGTCCTTTGTTTGAAAAGCGTTTGACGCCCCACTTAAAAGTGGATTAAATTAATAATAGTGACATTATATATGTATGTGTGTGGGAGGAGGTATAAAATAAAACACGTATGAAATACGTTTGAAAGCCAAATTACAACGCAATATTATGAAAATAAACAAATATTTACTTGTTATAATTAATATTTAGGTGCTATACGCCATCTTAAGAATTTTATAAATTTTTTCTCTTTTTTTTTTCCTCGCCATGCGGTTAAATTGAAGGAAAGAAACAATTAGTTAAGAGACCATTTGTTGTTGTCTGCGGTGTTATTTTGAAATGGTAAACGCGATATGAAAATCAGGGTTGTGTTTTCCGTGATACAAGTGTCGATTGAATTTTAACATAAAACACGTATGAAATACATTTGAAAGTTAATTACAACGCAATATTATGAAAATAAACAAATATTTACTTGTTAAAAATTAATATTTGGGCGCTATACGACATCTTCAGAATTTTATACATTTTTTTCTTCTTCTTTTTTTTTTGTCAAACGCATTCTTCCGGCATTAAAAAATACCACAGACAACAACACGCAGATTCTTTACTGAGTTATATATATATATATATATATATATATATATATATATATATATATATATATATATATATATATATATATATCGAATACACTTACACTAGAATACACTTTACAATGTTCAACAAAGTGCAGAAAGATCGTTATCTGTATTATATTTCTCTTAATCTGTTTGTTCTGTCTTTTCTGGGAAACTACTAGGCTAATCTAGCTGAAATTTTGGTATGGATTTTCTTATGATAAGGTACAGCAAACTAAGTTGGAAATTATGGTGTCTGCCAGATGCACAGTCGAATGCACAGTTGTAGAAAGCGATTAGTATTTAATATAACAATGAACACATATTCAACCATCAATTTGACATAAAGCATTCCTCAAATAATGGGCCATAATTTTATCCGTTTAAAGTCTGCTAAATATTAAATCATAGTAAATTTTGATTTTTAAATAATACCGCAGTTTCAAGTTTAACCATTTTATCGAAAATCTTTTAATAGGAGACTATTTATACTGTTGAATATTACATTTTATACTCTTGAATATTACATTTTATACTGTTGAATATTACATTTTATTCTAACAACGTTCTCATATTATCAATATTATATGCATGATGAAACTGTAATAAAGTGCTTAGATGAAACTGATTCCTAATGTTTTATTGTGATAACGCTCTACCTAAGGAGATATTGTACTGTATATACAAAGTCTGCTGCTTTGATTTGGTTCAGTTTCTGAATCAAAATCTGGGCAGTCATTGTTATCATGTTGATGTTTATATTATATTATCTATACTCTTATAATTTTTGTGTGTATTGATATTTATATTAAAAACCCCCCTTTTTAAAAAAAAAACTTTGTTATATATGGATCGTGGGATACATTCATCTGCAAAAGATCTAGCTAATCTGCATATTCTTTAAAACATTCATTTTAATTAATTCCCTATTAGTTTTTTTCGGTTTTCTTATGTCATCTTTAGATAGCTATGACGTGTAATTATATTCATGCAAGTATTCTACATGATTTATACTTGCGTAATATTTGCATGAAAAAGATTATAGTAAACACAAACATCTTTCTATATATATATATTTATGTATATAATTGTTTAAAAATATTCCTACCAAATTCCTCTGTCAGTTTTTGATGTACAGACACAAAACTTAATATATAGGCTATTCGAACCCATGCGAAACTTTTCTATTTTGTGTTTTAGCCGGAGTTAAATTGGTGTAAAAGTGTGAAAATTTAAAAAAATGAAATTTGCCAGGTGAAGGCCGAACAGCGACATTACGAATATGCGTGCGTAACGTAATAGCTATTGGTTTATGTTTTAATTTTTAATCTTGCAGCAATCATGTCTTCATAACTCAGGCATAAACTTCAAAAGTAAATCGTAAGCTAAACGTTTTGGTTTCGATTCTCGATTGTGGCGTACGAGTCATTTTTTTTAACTTTTTAAATCATTATTATATATTGGGTCCAATATAATATAATAATAAATACAAAATATGTATTAATCAAAACATCATTTGTATGTATTTTACGTTAGGCAGTTCCATACGGCCTACTAGTATTATATATATATATATATATATATATAGAGAGAGAGAGAGAGAGAGAGAGAGAGAGAGAGAGACAGACAGACAGACAGACAGACAGAGATTTCTTGTGGATTTTTAAAAGATAATACGATCTTTTTTCTCAGAAAATCGTCCATATGTTTGGATGCAAGCAAATAATATTTCATTTATTTATTTATTATTTTATTTTGCTTATAAAACAGTAATATATATATATATATATATATATATATATATATATATATATATATATATATATATATACTGTGTGTGGATGACTATATATATATATATATATATATATATATATATATATATATATATATATAGTCACCTACGTACAGTACGGTTACACAGCTCATCAGTGCGGCTAGACAAGCAACTACCTCAAGCCAGGATCGAAACCCGACCGCCCAAATGACAGTCGAAGTTTCTAATCGTTGCACTATTGGCTGCTGCTATGAGGGCAGTGAATTAACAATGTTTTCACATTGTCCAAATACCTAAGCTCAATTTGTTTCACAAAGAGCATGTCCGTTCCAATTTCTCTCAGAAATTACTGGGCCTGAAGTTTTACATGGACCTTCGTTATGATAAAGTGAAGCGAACTAAGTATTTTTGTGCCCGTTCAAGTGCTAAAGATGATTGATAAGAATTAGTAACCTTAATACCAAACTTATTCTAGAGGTTTTCACGAAAACTACTGGTATAATCTGCTAAAATTTTCTATGAACCTTTGTTGTGATCTGGTGCAACGAAGTTTTATGTTATCCGCTGAATGCAGTTAGGGGTTAATCGTGGTTAGTATTTAACAAAAACGTGGGTACAAATTTTATCATATGCAGCAATCAATTTGACATAAAATCTAGTATGTAAATATATACACATATACATATGTATGTACGTGTGTATGTATGTATGTATGTATGTATGTATGTATGTATGTATGTGTTTCCTTGTGAAGGATAACTGATCATATATATATATATATAAATATATATGTATACATGCATACATAGCTACACACACACATACACACACACACACACACATATATATATATATATATAAATGAAGAGAGAAAAGCGAAAGTGTTGGTTTTTGTGAAGAATAACTGGTCATTATCATTAATACAATATAAAATATAAAAGGACAGATTTAATCATTGTCAACTTGGGAATTTGACATCGACAACGACAGAGAAGAATCTTATAGCCATGTGGCCATCGGAACGTCTGATCATTACATGGGTTTTAAAAAAATGATACACAAATACATACATACATATATATATATAATAGCTGGACGTTTGGCGTTGCCCGGTCGTGCAATACGCTTAAATATGATATTTTTATTTATACAGATGGCGTATGTATTATTATAGAATCAATCCTCTATTGACTATTATATATTACGAGAAATAATTTGTCCGGTGGATTAATTCGCAAAAAAACATTTTTTAAATAATAATGATAATGTCGTTCATTAAATTCCGTCTTTTTGTTTACAATATCACGTCGGCTGATATTTGGGCTTAACGATGAATGTCTTAGAGAAAGTCACTTCTGTTTTTTTTTCTTTTAAAATATACAAAAAAAAATTATTTACGGCGATTTTAAGTGGTACCTCTTTTGTATCGCAAATTAAACTCATTAATGAAAAAAAATGAAAATTAAATTTTGAGGTACAGCCGGATTTGAACAGGAAATCATTCGATCAGGAGTTAAATGTTCTGAGCTATGTTTCCAAATGAAAATAAATTTGTTTTTTAAGAAGAAATGATTTGTTGAGAGTTTATTATCTCCCTTGGCCGGTGTAACGTAAAACATTTCCCTGTAAAAACTATTCCTTTTATCTATAAGATAGAAAAGCTATTTCTAAGATTTTTTTCGATTTTCAAAAATGATTTGCTTAGATTTTATTATTTCCCTTATCTGGTGTAACGTAAAATATTTTCCTCTAAAAATTATTATTTTTCAAGAGAGAAAGACTATTTTTAAGATAGGATTTTTTTCGATTATTTTATACTTATTGGGTGAATTTCTGTACGAAAAGATATCTAAGAACACTGCCAGACATATAAATTAGCTTTGATTGAAATATGCAAAAAATAGGTTCAGGCGTTTCCAAGATTATTGGAAAAATGGTGGGATGCTTCTACCGCACCAGTAGATACCTCACTGCTGGTGCAATTCTCTACTTATATAAGAGCTAGGTACGTCCAAGGATGGAGTACTGTTGCCACATCTTGGCAGGAGCTGCTAGAAAGAACTTATCCTGCCTTGACAGAGTTAAAAATAGACTTTATAGCCTAGTGGATGATGACCTTTTCTCATCCCTGTAACCTCTTTTCCACAGAACAGACGTTGCGAGCCTGTTTCTACTTTATCGTTATTTTCATGGCAGGTGCTCATGTGAGCTCCAAGCTATAGTCCCCCCTCGCCAAACTTTCACGAAAAACACCTGTCTAGCTGAAATCACTATCAATAATTTTCCCCCACTCTTTATTTGTGCCTAAACCTAAACATAGATTCCACGAACAAAGCTTCTTTCTTAGAACTGCACGACTATGGAACTCTCTTCCGTTTACCTGCTTTCTAGCTGACTGCAATATGGTCGTCTTGAAGTCTAACATAAACAAGTTCTTGATGAACCATCCCCTTAAGCAATTCAATTTACAAAATTTTCACTACTAACGATTACTACGATATTGTCCCATTGACTAATGTACACGCATTACCCCTTATCCTCGAGTGACCTCCGAGCCTTGATAAGTGGTAACTTCTATGTAAAAAAACATCAAGTATCATGCTTCTATTGTGCTTTAAACAGAAATATTCATTTCGAACACGCCCCTATCGTATCAATGAACCTACTGTTGATTTTGTGTTTGGACTTACTGCTTGTGGGATGATAATGGTTTGAATTTAAGTTTAAAATAAAAAACGTCAAGTATCATGGTGCAAGTGTGCTTTAAACAAGCGCCTCTGTCATGTCAAAGAAACTTTCGGCTTGTGTAGCAATAAAACTTATCAAATGCACTTGTGATTTTAGACTGTGTAAGGTGTTCACTTTAGTAATATAATACTACAAATATATATAATCATATTTTACTTACAGGCAATAGTGTTTGATGCATTCGCAAACATCAGTCCAGGAAGTGATAATTAATGCCGGTCGAGAGATCTGAACCCATTGACATAGCAATCTTACATATATATAGCCCTTTTTCTGTGTGTTAGTTCGTTCCCTAACAACTTCAAAACAACTGAGCCGATTTTATGAAATTTTACACAAATACATTTTATGTGTCTGGGAGTGTTCTTAGATATGTTCTGTATCAGAATATCTCTGATAAGTATCGAAAATCCTTAATCAATAATCAAAAATCCGATTAAAGAAGTAAAAGTCTGATTTTGAACAAGGTTAACACCTTATACAGCCTATCATAACAAGTGCATTTAAGAAGTTTTATCACTGCACAAGCAGAAAGGTCCGGCGTATAAAATCAACAGTAGATTTTTTTGATAAGACATGGGCACGTTCGAAATGATTGTTATTCTTTAGAGCACAAATAAATCATGATAGTTAGCTTTTGCATTTAAAGCTATAATTCAAACCCTTATATAGCAATATTTTTATCAAATCAACAGCATATTCTTTGATAAGATAGGGGCGCATTCTAAATTAATGTTTCTGTTTAGGGCAAAATAGAACTTTTGAATTTTAAACTTTAATTCAAACCATTATATAAAAATAATTTTACAAAATCCACAGTGGTTTCTCTGCAGTGCAATGTAGATTAAAGTGCATTATGGACTAAGTCACTGCGGAAATGATAGTGAAGTTTCCTTGCGGTGTACGGAACAATATTTGCTAAAACTAAATAACTAAACACTATGTATCTTTTCTATTATTTAGTGTATTCGGTTTACTGTTCTTTCTTTATGTCAATCTGACAACGCTTCGCCCGATATAACTTCTGGCCTTCTTCGAGTGCCTCTCGTAAAACTCGGAAATCTTTATATTGAACTCGGGAACATGTACAGAATTTCGAATAGAATTCTTTTGTTTTCATCTATTACGATAGACTACTTTCATTCCATCAGAATGGCCGAGTATAAGTCTTAAGTAATTCGTAATTGTATTCAATCAACACAATAGATGACAACAGGTGACAATAAGAATATAAATTAAGGATTACTAAATGCTAAATCATTACATAAAAAACACTACTTTTTGATCCTTTCGCTTTAAAAGGATAAAGTAAATCTTACTATGTTCAATCTCATATAACACATTGTACACATTTTTGACGCCCACTAACACACACGAAAATGATTTACAATTATTACATATATTTAATTAATGATTTAATTCTATCTTATTAATAATATATTATGTAATGTGATAGAGAATTAAAAACATATTTTTAATACTTTGTAACTGTGAGTATAATGCTAAATCTGGATTTAATACGGTCAGAATAGTTTATTAGAGTAATCATGAACAGAAACGACCACAATATGAGCAGGCGTGGCGATATAAGTGTTGCTAACACAAACACTATCAAAACCAATATCTATGAACATCTCACCATTGCAAGTAACACACAGAACGGTCAGACACATAGTTTTCACACACACGTATTTAAAAGACAAATTCAATCTACTTTTTTAGCTGTATTTCAAAGCTATCTTGCTTTTTAAATTATTTAAAACATTGTGTTTTTCTGTGATTACACCAATGAACTTCCGTTATTTCCTGGAAAGCTTTCCGGCAAATACGAACAATTGTAAATTGAACGCATTTAAGATTTGGAAAAGCCGGTGAAGGTCGAAATAAATCAATTGACTTGCTTTGAATCTTAGTCTGCATTCATAAACTTGTTTCTGTAAAATAAAAATGTGCACTGAGCTCTCAAGAATAATAATTCCTTTTAATATGTATTTTTATATATGAATATTGGATGAAAATTCTGCAAGGACTGAACTCGAAATAAAACTTCAAGCTTTGTGTAAAAATGTTATAAAAAGTTATTAAAAACATGAATGTGAACTTTTTTGCCAGTTTTTATCAAATTTGACAAATATTCTCGTTAGGAATTCTTTTTTTAAAAAACATCTTTAAAATTGCGAGTCATCACGATTTCACTTGACATCATTTTTAATGGTACACAAAAATGTTACAAAAACTACACAACAGTTCAAAGTCGCAAGAGTTTAATTAGCGTTCATCGGGTGTACAGTTCAATTCCAAAAAACGTCAGTCTATGAAAACTGTGCTCTGCTTTGTTCACCATTTAAATTAGATTTTTGAATTTCTTAACATCATTCAAAGTAGAATCTAAAATATTGTTTGTTTTTTCTTTAAAAATGTCAACTCATATATACAAATCCATGTATACAAATTCATATATACAAACTCATATATACAAATCCATGTATACAAACTCATATATACAAATCCATGTATATAAACTCATATATACAAATCCATGTATACAAACTCACATATACAAATCCATGTATATAAACTCATATATACAAATCCATGTATACAAACTCATATATACAAATCCATGTATACAAATTCATGTATACTAGTGCACTTGTTTTTCTTATCTTTATTGTTTTCTTTTTTCTTGTAACTGAAACATTCATAACACTCGTCTACATATAACCACTGTCAACCATTTATCCTATTCTATATTTCTGCCTAAAACTAAATCGAAAACTCTATTTTTTCCTAAAACTATCCGCCTGCGAAACACAATACCGCAGCGTTGCTTCCCAACTGACTTAAAATGATCTTTTTAAAGTCGAACTTACACACCAAACTTTCACGAAAAACACCTGTCTAGCCAAAACCACTATCAATAATTTCCCACACTCTTTATCTGTGCCTAAACCTAAATGTAGATTCCATGAACAAAGTTCCTTTCTTAGAACTGCACGCCTGTGGAACTTTCTTCCAATTGCCTGCTTTCCAGCTGACTACAATCTGATTGTCTTCAAATCCAACATAAACAAGTTCTTGATTAATCGTCCTCCTAAGTAATCCAATTTACAAAATTCCCACTACTTATGTTTAATACGCTATAATCACATTGACTAGTGTATAGCCATTAACCCTTATCCTCGAGTGGCCTCCGGGCCTTGATAAGTGGTGATTCCTTATGTAAAAAGAAAGGTTCTTGTTGGTCATCTAAATGATCAAATTCTATACCATTTCCACAACTACCGATCATCACAGTGTTGTTTCACTAACCACCTGACACTCATTAAACCTTATTCTCGAGTATCCCTTGGGCCTTGATAAGCAGCCACTCCTTAGTAAAATAAAAACTCTTGCATACACTTTTTCTTAATTGTTAATATCACCCACCGTTATTAATGGTATTAGCTGTAAAACATTCATTAATTAATGGAAAATGAGTTTTATGTTTTTAAGAAAATTCGTTAGATGGAGCGAAAGAACGACACGATGGATATGTAATGGGAACATTAAAGGCAGGCTTAAATCTGGTTACTTCAGAAAAATATCAACTCAGGGCAGTGTAGGGATATATGTACAAAAGAGGAAACTCGTCATTATGGCCACGTTGTAAGGATAGATTACAGTTCTGGGATTAGTATATATAGGACGATTCGGGTAGCCGGATCAGTTCACAGGGGAAGACTAAGGAAGTTATAGGAAGAAGTGATAAAAGTGTATTTGAGAGAAAGATGGATAATTAAAGTACATGGACAGAGATAAGTTAGTTATGGAGTCAATTGCTAAAAACCGTTCAACACTTGCCAGTATGTAAAACGGACGTTTGGCCGATGATGATGATGATGATGATGATGATGATGATGATGATGAGTTATAATTACCTTTTAGCACGATATATTAACCGATAAATAGAGCACATGTGTGCGCATGTGTAAATATCAAAGCAACTGTTTATTTACACGTTTACATTTAGCCATGACGTTTTATTTTATTTGGTTTCGAAATTTATTATTTGATATTTTCCCTTGCCGTACCGAAGCAGCGCTCGCCGTAGGCGGATAGAACCGACTTTCTCCGAAGGAAAAGTTTCATAGTAATATGACATGCACAAGCGGTTCCCATTCGCTTATATATCCCTGGCAGAGGAGATAACAACGCTTGTTTGTTGCATTTCTTGTTATGGAGGTGACGATGTTCTACATAGAGCGACTGGTATTCTCAAATGTTCACCCATCTGGTACTGATCAGGTTCAACGTTACTTAACTTCGGTCATCGAATGAGAACAGGTGTGCCAACAACATTATGTTGTACGTCCATGGGTAGAGTAGAGGTACATTAAAAATAAAATTGTTTTTAATAAAGCAGAACAATATTTGCTAAAACTAAATGATTAAATAGTATATATCTTTTTTATTATTTAGTGTATTCGGATTACTGTTCTTTTTTTATATCTTAATCTCATAACGTTTCACTCAATGTAACCTCTGACCTTCTTCGGGTACCTTTCGTAGAACTAGGAAGTCTTTATGTTGAACTCGGAATTTCGAATAGAACTTTTTTATTTTAATCTATTACGATTGACTGCTTTCGTTCCGTCAGACATGACCAGTTAGAGGTCTTAAGTAACTCGTAATTGTATTCAATCAGCAGAATAGATGACAATAAGAATATAAATTAAGGATTACTAAATGCTAAATCATTGCATAACAAACACTACTTTCGGATTCGTACGCTAGCAAAAGAAAATTTCAATATGGTCAATCTCACATAATCCATTCAACATATTTTTCAAATACACTAATACACATAGCTTGACTTCGGGTATTTGTAGGGAATCTGTGTCTTAACGTGGTTATGCAGTATATTTTATCCTCGACATAATATTCACTTTCTGCTACTTATGTGTCAAGAAAAGACTAATTTTTACATAGTTTCATTTGATAATTTTAATTTATTGGTCTCCCCGACAAAAGGAGGGTGGACCTGTAAATTTACTCTTGTCCGTTCGTTCATTCGTTTGTCCGCACTTTTCTCAATAACTACGCCTTGGAATTTATTTGAAATTTTGCACAAACATAAAACATGATATGAGTAAAAAAGTTACAGAATGGATTTTCCGGGAAAACTCCGGTTGGCCCCCTAGGGGTGCCTGTCGGGTTAAAATTACTTAAATTGACACTTTTGTACTTATTGAAAAAAAAAATGTATGCCTTGGATTTTTATAAAACTTTCTTAAAAGTTGTAACTAATTGATTTCTATATAATTTTGTTTGTCTATATTTAACGATAACTCTTGGATGTGCCCCAGGGGCGCATTTTTGGGACTGTTTTACCATATTTGTCTAATTTTTTCTGTATATGTCTATTTATTAGCTGTTTTGCATGGTGCTGAACTCAAATTTAAATATATCAAGGTCTTGGGGACTTTTGGGGCTAAATGGGGGGGGCAAATGATGGACTTAATCATTTCTTTTTGTGCATGGTGCAGAACTCAAATTTAAATATGTTAAGGCCTAAAACTGCACCGTTTGTTCATTTTCACTAGGACTTGACGTCCCCTGAGAACTTTGTTGCTAAATGGGGGGGGGCAAGTGCTAAACTTTTTTATGTCACGTTCACTATGTACTCACGAGGGACCATGAATGCTTCACTTGTTTTCTAATTGTTTCGCATTTTCTTATAAAAAGAAAAAGAAGTGATAAATTTGAATTGATTTGTTAAATATATTTTCTAAGCGTAAATTGGTTTTGAAACAATATAAAAAGCTATATGAATGACACTCTTGTTTGTTCTAAATCCTACTTGCATATCTGTTAAGTTTTGTAATTTATTGATGCAATGGGCTTTTGGTTGGCGTATTTGAACCTATACTTCTTAATCCAATACTTTTTTTTAAGTTTTATCTGAAGACTTTTTCGACGAAATTTTTAAATATAAGTAATATATAGTATATTGTGACACTCTATCAGTCCTCTTACTCTAACCATCTCTGTGTATATATACGGATGCGTGTGTATTCATGCATTGCACAAATTCCTTCCTAATTTTCTTTTATTCATATGTAGAAACAAGTCTGTTGCTTGGCTACACATCTTTTACAGATCAATTATCTCAATAAATGGTAATTATTTATTAATAAATTATGAAGCAGAATAATAGACGCTTATTATATATGTATGCCCTACTAACGATTATATATATATATATGTGCATGTGTATATATATATATGTGTGAGTGTGTATATATATATATATATATATATATATATATACACACTATAAAATATATATGGCGATTAAGCGATTGTGAGTGTATATATATATATATATATATATATATATAGTAAGTTATAAAATATATATGGTGATTAAGCTACACAGAATATTCCGCGTTTCATCCACGCTAGGATTCATCAGGCCTGATGGATCCTAGCGTGGATGATACGCGGAATATTCTGTCTAGCTTAATAGCCATATATATTTTATAACTTACTACTTAGCTCTACCTACGTATTGAGCACTGTTGAAGTTTACACATGAATTTATACTTTCGTATATTAATTTTTGTGATTAAATGAAGTAGTCATATATATATATATATATATATATATATATATATATTATTCAATAGCGATTCCAGCATGCATATGTGGGTGTTTGTGTTCCACGCTATAATATAAGATTAACGCGTATTTATTTGTGTGTATGCATAAATATGTGTGTATACTTATATTCCATCATGCAAAAGCTAATAAGTTAAATACACGCTTTTACTAGACCTGAAATGAAACTATTTCAAGTGGTGAGGGGAAACGAAAAGCAAACAGCAAGTCAAAGAACCACCACAGACTTACTTAACCATTTGAAATTATTTCGGAAAGAAAACCACCACTCGATATTAAATATTCAACGATGGGTGTTTAGCTTTAGGTCATCAGAAATGGTAATAAGTTATATCCGAAAAATTTAATTACTGATGGAATTCTATGAATAATTTAGTAATATATCTTA
This sequence comes from Euprymna scolopes, assembly GCF_053919585.1. Taxonomy (NCBI): domain Eukaryota; kingdom Metazoa; phylum Mollusca; class Cephalopoda; order Sepiida; family Sepiolidae; genus Euprymna; species Euprymna scolopes. The sequence goes on from NC_136503.1 coordinate 34,925,275, forward strand.
ATAAATTGCGAGTGAAAACACTGGTGAACCATCTTTTTTCGATCTTTTGATGCTTGGTGCCAAATGTTCACGATTTCCTGTCGTTCGAACACTATAGATTGTCTTATGTCTGCGCATGAATTGAGCGCTTATTGGTTTTTAATCCTCTTCGTTCTCGTGGGAATTGGTCGCCCGGAAGTAGAAACTCAGCAAATAGCATGAAAGGTGGCTTCATAGACGGGTTCGAATCTCCCGACCGGCATGAAGTGTGATCCTACACTGATAATTGCGTAAGCATAAAACATTAGTGTGTGCAGGTGTAAAAGAATAATTATCATTTGAAGGCATTAATGATTTAAGCCAATTTTTCGATATTTGTCGTCCAAAGGGAGTATATATATATACAGGCTATGACCTTGACCTTTATCATTTACCTTGGAAAAAGGTGGGGGATTATCACCATGCAGGTCTGGTTATGATCGGTCAAGCGGTGTGGGCCGTATGCATATACATCATAGGCTATGGCCTTGAATTATGACCATGATGTTTACAAATGGTGTGCACAATCCCTAGGTAGTTTGGTTATGATCGGTCCAGTGGTCTGTGCTGTAGGAGAGGTGTACACACACACACACACACACATACATACACACACTCGACTACCACTGTATACATATAGACGATGTTGTTGGAAAGTGTTCTACATGGTAAAAATTACGTAAGGAAATTATACAAGTGACTTCGTGACAACAAGTCTTCCCAGATTTCTAGTACTCTAAACCTCTATCGATAACCATTGTAGATTAATTGGCGTTATCACAACAACAGCTTACTATTGATTTCTCATTGGCAGCGACTATTGGTCTTCACTGGAATTTGAGTGGCAATAAGCCTTCCCAAGGTCCCAGTTCTCTTCGCACTCAACCAGAGGTAGTCTGGCTAATGCTTTCACTCCTCGGTTTTTTGATCTTCCTTGACCCTCCTGACTTATTTGGTGTGGCGCCAGTTTATCGTAACACACACAAAAAAAATGCAAAGAAGGTTATGTCACAATTATACAGTTTCAGTTTTCATGATTTCATGTGATGTCTCTTTTGTATTGTACATCTGTGGCAGTTTCTGTGTGTCCATTTTGTGTCTGTAGTTCATGTTTGTTAGTTTCTGCATTATTATTATTATTATTATTATTATTATTATTAATATTATTTTATTATTATTATTATTATTATTATTATTATTATTATTATTATTATTATTATTATTATTATTCCGTTCCTTCTTCTTCGTCATTTCCTCTGTGAACTTTATTTTTCTTCTAGATTCTTGTTTCTTTTTTCCTTCTTCTTTCTTCCCTCCTCCATCTTCTTCATCAACATGCTGTTCTTTCATCCTCATCTTTATTCTCTTCTTCTTCTTTTTCTCCTTCTTAAATGCATTTAATTATTGTTCTTTGACATCTTCATCTTTTGCCTCCTTCTCTGTCTCTTCTTTTTTTATTCTTCCGTCTACAATTCCGTTGTCATTATTTTCGCATTTTCTTTATCAATCTAAATCTCCTTCACTTTCTTCTTTCTTCTCTTTTTTTTCTTTATTATTTTGTCCCTTCATCATCATCACCACCATCATCATCATCATCATCATGATCATCATCAGCATCATCCTTCTTTTTAAATTATATTCAATAATCTTTCTCTGTAATCTTAATCATTTCCGCCTCCTTCCTCTTCTCCCTCTTTTTCTTCCTTTTTCTTCCTCTTTTCCTTCATTATATTCTTCTTAAATAAATACCCCCCCAAAAAAAAAGACAAATAAAGTCCGCGATGATTCTGTGAATCTACGGTTTCCCTGTTTCCATTCACCTTCGAACCGAGCGATCACCCTTTTCCGACAATTTCTGATTGGAAACTAAATCGCTCGACGATAATTGTATTAACGGATTTCTTTTTCCGTCTGAAGGAAGGATATCGCTCAAAATTCGGTGGCAGGTGATAGCAGACAGAAATAACTCCAGATTGGCGAATCTCTAGAAAATGGCAAAGAGAAATATTAACACTTGAATAAAAGAAAACAAAAAAAAATGTCAACAAAAGAAATTTCTGTCACTTGCAATTTGCAACGAAAAAATCTTTGCTCAACATATTTGTTGTTTTTTTATATTGTTATTTGTATGAAGGTGCAGTCTATCAATTGAACAGTTTTTAACGCAGTGTCAGCTCCCTTCGATAAACAATTAGGTTAAACGTCTCGTTTATTCGTCTATTATTTGGATGATAAAACAATGTTGGAAATGTATTTCCAACTTGAAACACTTATAAATCAGCCTAATCTCCATTTCGTTACTCGAAATAAAATGGCGTCATATAACGAATGCGTCAAAAGTATTTACGCATGCGTAATAATAATTTAAATGGGATCTGAATTATCTACCATATATATATATATATATATATATATATATATATAATTTTATAAGTACCTACAGACACTAGTGTTTCATCCTTTTGCGAATTATCAGTGCAGGAAGTCACGATTAACGCTGGTCGGGAGATTCGAACCCGGTCATGAAGCCATCTCTGACTCCATTAACAAGGAACAAACCACTCGGCCTTCATTACTCACGGCGAGAATATAGTTGATTTATATAAAGCGTAAATTTCATTCAAGAAGGCCGAGAGTGATTATGAAATTTTTACATCACGAGCTCTAGTATTGCACGATTGAACTATTTAAATGAGTACTTTATATTATTTATTCATATGTGATTACTACGCCTAGTGTGCTTAGTAGTTGATCGTCACCCAACATATGCGATGCTTCCTGAAGTCGTCTTACTCTCTACCGTTCTTTTTGTCTATGATTTTACTTTGCCCCATGATTAGGTAGTGATAACACACACACACACACACACACACACACACACATATATATATATATATATATATATATATATACGCACACACACATATATATGTATGTATATATACATATATGTATATATTGAATAAATGACAAAAACTATATTCCAAAATTCATGATGTTTACCATCTTATAATTTATTCCTTTAATTCAGTTGACATTTACAATTGATAGTATCTGTTTCGTAACGCAAAATTATTATATTATATCAATCAGTGAATCTATTATGCCCTTTACTTAATAGAAGAAATAGCAATAATCAATCCGTCAAAAGGAAATAAGGTGTGATTTGAGATGATTAAAATCAGAAAATTGGAAGAGAAGCTGCAAATACCTTTAATATGTTTCCATTACGCCAATTTGAATTTTAAAAATAAAGTTACTAAACCCAATTATCCGTACTAACATTATATATATATATACATATATGTATAAACTCCTATAAATTCGTTTTTCAAGCGGGTGTATTGATATTCATATTAAAATCCCTTTCTCTATTTATTTAAAAATAAAATACAATTTGTTATATATGGGTCATGGAATTGCATTCATCTGCAAAAGATATAGCTAATTTGCATATTCTTTTAAACATTCATTTTAATTAATTCCCTATTAGTTGCTTCTGTTTTCTTATGGGATGATCATCTTTAGTTAACTATTACGTGTAATTATATTCATGCAGATGTTCTACATGATTTATACTTGCATAATATTTGCGTAAAAAGTTTAGAGTAAACACAAAATAGTTTCCATATATATTTATGTATACGTATATATTTTTGTTTAAAAAAATTTGCCTACCAAACTCCTCCTAGATTTTTTGGTCTACAGACATGAAACTCTATATATAAGGTATTTGAATTCATAGGAAACTTTATATTTGGATTTTAGCTCGGAAAAATCGGTGTAAAAGTGTGAAAATTAAAAAAAATGAAATTTGTCAGGTGAACGCGTAACGTAGTAGCTATTGGTTCATGTTTTAATTTTTAGCCACGCAGTAAATATGTCTTCATGGCCAAATCGTTGGCGGCAGAGGCAAAAATAACTCGTAAGTTGAAGGATTTTGTTTCGATTCTCGGTGGTGGCGCACGAGTCTTTATTTTTTTGTTAACTTTTTAAATCATTAGTATATATTGCGTCCACTATAATCTATAATATAAATCTCACCTGTTTGTTTAAATTATGTATATATGTGTGTATATTTGTCTGCATAAAACTTTCGACAGGCGACGGATTTTCACGAGATCAGTATCGTTGTGAAGTCGGCGCTTCGGACAACTACGGAAAAATTGGTTGAAACCATTAATCACTTCACTCTCAACTAGGCGCTTTTTCGCCGATGTTTTCGAAATCTATCCTCTCTTTTCAATTGACTAGCCTTAATTTAAACCTACATCACTTCCAGTTTGGCGATGGACGAAACAGCACAGACGTCACGTTTTTTTTTCATGCTCTTTTCTTTCTTCGCAGTACGGGTTCGCGCCTGCCTGCCTACAACCACTTCTTTTTTATCTCTCAACACACACATCCAACACCCGGGCAACGCCGGGCACCCAGGCTAGTGTATATATATATATATATATATATATATATATATATATATATATATATATATATATATATATATATATATATATATATAATTTTAGTCATTCTATAAATTTAAAAATTTATGGCGTGAAATGGTTAAATTTCAAATCAAAAGATTTTTATTATTCTGTCCAAGACAAAGAATACATTAGAAATATTTTAACTCCTTATCCTATAGGATTTCGATGTCTACCATCTCTTCAGAGGAGAAAATATTAGCAAATAATTATAATGGTTTGCACCTTATTGGCTAAAGTCAGTGAGACATGGAAAATCACAATTCAAAGTTTGTTAAGTATTTAAGTTAATGGAAAAGATATAAAAATTCACATCCAAATTGCATGGTTAAACCCGAAGTGAAGATAGCAGTGTGCTAAAGTGATTCTTATTCTGAAGTGTATATATATATATATATATATATATATATATATATATATATATATATATATATATATATATATATATATATATATATATAGTCCTGGTCAAAATCATAAAACCACTTAAGAAAGTAAGCGTTTACGCATATTATCGAATTTTTAATGAAACAAATGGTTGAAACATTGCCAAAAGGGAAAATATGATGGAAAAAAATGAAATCTGCTTCATTCTAAACCTTAAACCTGATCTAATAATTATTTTATTTTTTTAATGAATCGATATCACCCGATGCGTCCATTCAATAAGCGCGTTTAATGATGAAGATGACATTTCGAACTTCGGTGTTTATGTTTAATACGGAAGTTCGAAATAGCTGCGTGAAATCATGTGTGTCTCTCGGCAATAATCGCCGACATCGACACTCTGAGCCGTGGTTTTCTTCTCTTTCATCTTCCTTTCTCGCCCTGGACACGTCGTCGTCTCTTACATATTTGCGACTGTCGAGAGTGAGCATTGGTTCATAAGTATAAAAAACGTAAAACAGAACCAACTCAAGAGAAAGTAGATATAAGTTGTACTCTAGGTGCACATGTGATACCATCGACTTCGAAAACGCTAACGTCCATATCTTAGTTATCTGTTGAGGCCATGTTCGTCAGTCAGTTGATGTCAGCTCATCTCGGCCTTTTAAAGCTCTCCCAATCTGGTCCAAGCCGCTACCTGCCCCACACTGTCCCAACTGACACTGTCGTCAACTGGCGCAAAATTACTCTTACTTTGTAAACTAACTCTAAATATATTGGCCTCAATATTCGTTTTTTTTTTGTGTCAGTAAATGCCACACTTTGATTAACAATCCTATTTCAGATGGGTTTTGTGTGCCTTTCTGAACTACCTTCCTTCATTGTCGTTCTACTAATCTAACTTCCTATACTTTTATTCTGCTCATTAACAATTTCCTCTTTTTTTCATAGTTATTTCTCTTTTTTTCACTTCATAACACTTTGGGGGCGACTAGTATCACATAAAATTGAATGTTAGTAATATATAATGTACGTATACATTAAGTGTACATTCGTAAATTAAATGGAAAAATCATTTATCATCCGCTCCATGTGTACAGAGACAAAGAAAGCTGTTGTTAAGGACGAATAGATATTATTCAGATATGTCCGTTTAATATTATTATTATATTACTTGTATTGGTTGGACTATTGTTCTCATCTTGAACGCTATTTGTGCAACGTTTCGGTCAGTGTAGCCTTCGACCTTCGTCAGGCATGTTGGTTGTTGGAAAAGAAAGGAGAAAAGTTATTGGCTCCGTAGGTGGTTTCGTATTCTTGGTAGTGTTTTTGTTTTGGGGTCGTGGTTTCGTATGTATGAGAAAAAAAATTGGTGGGCAAAGGAGAGGCAACTCTAATAAAGTTCAACAGGGTGTCATTTCCATTTTATTATTGGAATTTTAAGGAAAGGTTGTACAAATGGTTGTTTTTCCTACAATTAGAGGTTGCCATTTGCTACTAATTTTCACGCTTGGTCTGCTTCGTATTTTTTCTTTATTAGCATATGTGCCATTTTTTCTGATTTGTCTGACTTAACATCTGGCATCCATGTCAAATATTTTGATCTCGTTCCACAAAGAGAAGTGTGCTTCTTTTTCTTTCCATATGTGATCAGCTAGTCCCGACTGTTCGACCTACCCCCGTGCCACGAAAGTCTCATGAGAAAAAAAAAACTACGTATATGAGATTTCATGCAAATATTGAAAACTATACAAAGGTTAAACCAGTTGCCCTTAAAGGTAAGGCTAGAAGAATACCGTAAATCCATGACATGGAGAGAAGTCGAAAAGTCGGGACTAGCTGATCACACAAATGATTGCACAAATAACACTAAAGACGAGAACAATAGTCCGGTCAAAACAAGTAATATAAACAATCGACCCTCATCTAAAAAATTCAGAACTGTAAAAGCGGTTATTTTTTAAAATAACATTTTAACATGAAGTGTAAAAGACAGACATCGATGCCTGATCGAATGAATCAATCAAAAGTCAGACGATAAATTCAAAGTAAAACCATCGCAAAGCACAAAGCAACAAGGATTGGTTCATGGAACTAATAAACTGACGTCGATTAATTACGATTGAAATTCTATTTAAAATAAAAAGTAATATCCGTTAAAATAATAAATAATAAAAGAGTACGCAGGAGAGTTTAGACAGGCGTAAGAGGGTTGAGGTGCGTATTAATAAATTCATCAAAACAAAATCTCGATTAAAAAAAGAACTACAATGAGTCCATCAATAAAAGTGTGTAAGCGTTTTAAAACTAAAACAACAGAATGATCAAAATGCTATTTTAAACTTAAGCGTGACTTCGATAATCAATTGCTCTTAAGTAATCTGCCCATTCCATCCGTTGTTTCCTATCCTCTCGTGTTGGCGTTAATCGCCCAATTTAACCCTTTCCTCGAGTGTCTCAAAGGACTTAATAAGTAGTGATCCATTAGTGTAAAACATGTGATAAACTGGATTTTGTGACCGCACTGAAGTCGTTCTCTTGTTTATCGTGTTATGGTGGTGTTAGGATCCTTATATATAAAAAAGACACGCCTCGTTTGATTCTATTATTTCTCCTCATCTGAGAACCTTGCTTGGGCATCGTTTCCTAATGTATTATTTATATTTAGAATCAGTTTTTTGTTTCCTAATTAACTTGACTACAACGACTGCTTTCTTTTAAAGATTTTAAAACTAAAAACAAAATTTGATTTAGTTTTTAGATGTGCGCTGGCATCTCTATCGACGGGTCCATCTGTCAGACCTTCTTTCATATCTATGTGTTGTTTTACATAGCATTTTTTTTTTTCATTCTGTAATGTTTATGTTTAAAATCGAATTTTAACCAGTCTATTATGATTAATTTCAAAATATCATGTTTTGTTGTTTTCTAATGCTTAAGCTTGAAATAGCATTTTTGTTGGTCTTTCATGAGTAAGTTTGAAATAAAATTCCCGTCGGTCTGTCACGCTTAAATTTGAAATTGCATTTTATCGATTTGTCGATTTCCAATCTTGTTTAAAACGCTTGTTTAAAATACAATTCTCATCAATCTGTCATGCTTAAGTGTGACATACAATTATTGTTGTCTGAAGTTTGAAATAAAAATTTTATCGGTTTGTCACGCTTAGGTTTGAAATAACGTTTTTATCGGTCTGTCATGCATAAATTTGAAATAATACTTTCGTCAGTCTGTTCTGCTTAAGTTTGAAACTGTGTTTATTGATCTTTCACGCTTAAGTTTAAAATAATGCTTTTATCAGTATGTCATACTTAAGTTTTCAGTAAGATTTTTATCGGTCCGTCATGTTTACGTTTAAAACGTTTTTATCCGTCTGTCATACTTAAGTTTGAAATAAGATTTTATCAGACTGTTATGCTTAAGTTTAAACTAACATTTTATCGGTCTGTCATGCATAATTTTGAAATAATTTTCATACTTAAGTCTGAAATACAATTTTTCATGGTATGTCACACTTAAGTTTGAAATGTCATTTTTGGCGATTTTGTTGCTAAATACGCAGATTGAACGATCGAATCTGGAGAATTTATGATCTTGTTTAATATGTTGCTATTGTTAAAAGTTACTCTAGACACCATTTTCTCACAATATTTTAAGTAAACATACAAAAATACAAAGTCACAGAGCAACTAGAGTGCTGCAGAGATTATCCCTATTTCCAACGACTTGATTCTATCCCAGCCGACGAGTTTGCAGGTAAGCGGTTTTGATTAAGACGATCCTTATGCAAAAATATGCAAAATGTTATAACAAGGTTTTAATTAAATTTAGACAAGATAGATACCGATAGTCGTGTACACGTTCTACTTCTGACCCCTACCAACATTGCGGTTCGTTGTTTGCTGAGAAAGACAACCGCTGTGTACATAATTACCCCAAACACAACATCATCGCCAAATAAGACCTTTGCCCTTTTGTCAGTACTTGCAAACCGAAGACACAAAGAAGTGAGACTGTGATGGATTTCTTAATTAAAATCAACTATTATCATTTGACAATATTTACCTGGGACGTACATGGAAACCGTTGTGAAAACAGTTGGATGGACGCCCATTACTGTTCCCGTTTGTAGTTGACAGAAGGTGAAAAAAGATCACCGAGAAGTTAAAGATAATATTTTGGCTTTCCGAAGTGTGAAGATGCTTAATTGTCGACCATGTTTGGCCTATATGTTACATTACCGGCAAAAATAATAAACTAAAAGAAAGAGAGAAAAAAAAGAGTTCGCTACTTGGCTAGTGTCTCATAGACATGTGTACATCTTTAACAGGAGAGTTCGTGAGAAAGGGAGGCAATCGACTGCGAATTGGCGATTTCAATTATGTAATGTTGATATGATTGATATCCTACTCAAAAAAAGCCGACAAAAACAAAACCTTATCTCGGTTGGAATGTCGCGCAGGCTTGAAAAGAAATCGTTTTTTCTCTGATATTTATAAGTTTATTGATTAATGATGAGATGAGATTGTTATCAAATAACTTGAAAGTAAAAAGTGGCGGATACATACCACACCCCTTCCACTTACTTAAACTTTTTTTTAATCATTGGATTAGTATTGACTAAGTACCATTTTTTTATTATTATAATCTATTTTAACCTACAGTTTAGTTTGCTATGTAAGTTTAAGATAAGTGTATATTTCTTCACATACGGCATAATCACGTTGACACAGCGGTTCCCGTTAGATCACCGAAGTTAAGCAGCGTTAAGAATGGTCAGTACTAAATGGATGATCATTCGGGAATACCGCTCTCTTCTTATCTTGCCATTTTTTTATTCGTCCTAGAATTCTCCTTGCAACTGGAATCGGACACTGCCGACTTAGGAGAGATGATGTTTAGGATTGCACAACTTTTGCTTCACGATTACATGCGCAGACACTCTTACAGGGGCTATCCATTGTCTCTCAAGACAGAACGTAGGCCATATTTTTTCAGCGCGTGTTCCATTTTCCCATTCTGGGTGTTATTCTCACAACGCTTCGACCGATGTAATCATCGGCCTTATCCGTGTCCATCTTGTCAACATCAGGAATCTATACACGCAGGCGTTAAGTGGCAAGTAACTCTTTCACTCTTCTGAGGGTCAAAAGTTTAATCCACACTACAGACGATACTAACTAAGAATATATATTTTTCTTTAATTACTAAAGGCTTCTACTTAGTTGTGGCTGATGGAACGAGAACAATCTACCTTGGTAGATTAAATAAAAGGCTTCTTTTCGAAATTCCGTATAGATTTGTGAGTCGGGCATAAAGATTTTCGAGTTCGACAACATAAATCTCGAGCAAGCCGGATGTTGCATCAACTTAAATCTTCTGGGAATAACATCCAATATGAGAATAAATAATTAAAATAATCCAAATTGTCAACCCTCATCTCAAAAGTTGCGAAACGTGCTTCAAATTCCCCCTTGACATTTTTGGCATATATGTCTTATATGCCTTTTAAAATGTGTTATTTGATAATGCGTATTATTTCGATTCTTCGGACTACTGTACTCATCTTGAGTGCTAATCTCACAAAGTTTCGCTCGATGTAACCTCCGATCTTCTTCAGATGTATCTTGTAAAACCCGGGATTCTTTCTGCTGAAATATGAAATCTACACGAAATTTCGAACGTGACTCTTTATTTAATCGGCAGGAGTAGCAGAATAAATTACTTGGTAACATTCCGTTGTAAGTTACACTCTTCTAGAGGTTGACGGTTCAATCTTCAACGCGGGCGGCACTCAAAACACAATTGCGAATCGCTTGTGACTTCTACCCAGTCATCGGTAACGGAACGAAAGCATGCTACCTACCCTCCGTAGATTAAATAACGGGTGTGGTTCGAAATTCTGTGCAGATTCCCGAAACTAGCAGAAAGATTTCCAAGTTTAATAAGATACATCTGGAGAAGGTCGGGAGTCACATTAATTGAAACGTTGTCAAAATAACACTCAAGATAAGAACTTTATTCCAAATTATACGAAGTATATTTTTTAATTTTTAGATTGTTTTCAGATTATAAAAGTTTCAACTTATTTAAATTTTAGAAGGGGATTCATTTTTCTTTGAAAGTCTATCATATAATTATTCCCTTGATGATTTCAAGACTTCTTCATCACCCTTTAACGTGTTTAATTATATATTAATCTTCAGACTGCAATAACGATTGAATATCAAATAAGCAGCTTATAAATAAGTTTTGAAAGTCTTACTGTTCAATATTTAGATTTAGATATAAAATGCTCCCCAGAGTTCAAATATCATATCCATCCTTTAAAATATCGATTGATTGATTTTTTATTAATCTTCAGATCAGTAGATCAATTAAACAGTAACTGTTTTTAAATTATAACAATTTTGTAACACTTACTGTTCGACCGTTAGAGAAGATCAATGTGGTGTATAGGTTAAATGCAAAATTGCCTCCTCACCATGGAAGTGATATTGTCTCAGGGACGATATTTGTTCTCCTCTATCATTGTCATTTTTTCTTTTTAATCCTCAGATAACTTAATTGAGCAAAAAATTCTTTATTTTGTTTTAATAGTATGTTTAATTTTTAGAGTGTTCAGCAGGACATTTTAACACCATGTTCTAATTTTGTTGTGATTTCGTTTGTTTTTCTTTAATCATTAGTGTATCATATCTTTCAACACCAAATTCACAGATTATAAAAAAGACAATATTTTCAAAAATATAATGTTCAGTTTTTAGAGGGGAGTTAAGTTTGTTAATTATGCTTAATGTAAAATGAACTCCTGTCGTTGATCTTTCCGGAAGAGCCTCTGTCTATAAAAATTTTGTTTGATTTAAAATACACAGAAGAAAAAAAATAAAATTTCTGGTGGTAGAAAGACGAGTTCTTGCTATGAATGTCTTACAAAGAAGGGACCAGAGAATGTAGCTCAGTCGAGCATATTCAACCTAAATTTCCCGCTTTTTTATCGGCTCCAAACCAACAGAAGGACCTATCTTACGCTACAATGATTTCTGCAAGCGAGGCATAAAAGCAGGTGTTACTGGCTCAGCAGACTAAGAATCCAGGACTGAAAATGGTGTCAAAACTTGCTTTAATCGGAATGAAGAGATGAGAGGCTAAAAGTTAAAGAAGAGGAAGGAGCACAGATGGTGGAAGGCTGTAACAGAGCTCTAAGAAAAAGACGCCACTTACATCTGTAACAAACACAGCAGAGTCTGTCGACACAGGATAGGCCTACACAGTCGCAGCAGACGATGCAATCTGAGACTGGTAAATCTAGCAAAAAAAGACTAAAAACTCCATTGTCTTTTGAGACAGACGGATGCCAACAAATCTTATTGATTTTTTTTTATTGCTGGAAGGGAAGGATAGATATTGATGAACTTTATCTTTATGAATGCTTCATCTTGTTTGTGATTGTGGCTAGAATTGTTTCCTCGTGTGGCATAAGGACAATCAAGGTCTTATAAATTGATTTTTCACTGTATGTTTAATACCACAGAATAATAATTTTGTATCGATTTTGTATCGATTCAAATCCATTTTTATTACACATAAATGCCGACACGAATGACTTGCGTAAGAATATTTACAATGGAGAACAAATGCACAAACTTTCACATACACAAAGCGTAACTATTTAGAGAGTCAATTTACATTAAAGAAAAGAGTGAATTTTTCTACGTAACGCAATACTGAATCATTGGGGGATCAGAAATTCGAACGTAGTGAAACACATGCACTTACGAAAACAAAGAATTCGTTTTCTTTTAGAAAAATGATTACAAATTTTAACTTGGTAGGATTCTCAATACGACGAATAGGAACAGGTTTTTCAACTATACGCCATTATTACGATCGTAGTGTACACATTCGAGGAGCGGGAACGGGTCTCAAAAGACAAAATAGTTGGATGTCGTATTTGTTTCGGGATTGATCTGTACAAATAGATTAATCACTAATTTCGCATGATATATATTATATATGTTATATATATATATATACATATATATATGTGTGTGTGTGTGTGTGTGAGAGAGAGAGAGAGAGAGAGAGTGTGTGTGTGTGTGTGTGTGTGTGTGTGTGTGTGTGTGTGTGTGTGTGTGTGTGTGTGTGTGTGTGTGTGTGGTATATATATATATAGAAGTTTCCAGACTTTTTTGTACAGGCATTTAAAATTATTGTAGACTCTTGAAAATTCAGTATGTTATTGTTATACATCTTATGAGATGACTGACCAAATTTTATGATTTCAGGTTCAAAAGAACAGCTACAGCAGGAATTGGAATACACCCTATTAAAGCCTGATCGTTATAGTTGTGAATTTCAAAAATACAGTTTGGACATGAGGACACTTTAGAAGAACGATACGCAATAAAATTTCGTTTTAAATTTGGAAAAATGCCACAGAAACGTATGGAATGCTTAAGACTGTTTTGGACCATCTTGTATAAATCAAGCATCAGTTTTTGAGTGACATAAGAGATTCAAGGAAGGCAGGGAGTTTGTGGGGGATGAAAGGTGTGGGAAAAGTAAGGAGGTCAGAAAACCAAAGATGATTAGCCAAATAAAGAATTTCATGGTGCAATAAGAGCACAGTTTGATGTCAGTGTGGGAACTGTAACACAATTATTCGCGAGGAACTGAAGATGTGGAATATTTGCACAAAGTTTTTCTCAAGAGTGCTCCACCCTTGTCACAGACTATTTGACCAATACGAGCATCAAGCCTATTTCTCAACCTCCTTATAATCCAGACCTTGCTCCCTGTGGCTTTTGATTTTTTTTTTAAATTTTAGGAAAACCTTAGAGGCTGTCGTTATGAGACAATTAATAAGAGGAAAGAGACTGTGGCAAGAGTCATTAGCACACACGATGACTTCTACAAGGCTTTCCAGAAGTTGTTAGAACGGCAAAAGTGCTTTGCAGCTGGGCGAGATTACTTCGAAGAAGACTAGAGTTTCATGTGCGTACTATCAATAAAAATGCGCATGAGAAAAATGTTAGAAAACTTATTGAAGGCGCTTCGCATGTACACATGTATTCGTATATATATATATATATATATATATATATATATATATATATATATATATATATATATATATATATATATATATATGGATTGTCAGTGGACGTTTTTAAGATTTATCCTCTTCTTCCTGGATTTTACCTTCTTATTCAAACGATTTTTACAAAAAATTTTTCTTGTTCCTGCTTTCATAATTATCATGAATACTTATAAACTTTTACTGATTGTTTAATAACTTTTTTATGCAAATATAATTCATTTCATATTTTTAGGCTCTTTTAATGTTCAGTTTTAAGAGGGGAGTTAAGTTTATTAATTATAAATAAATAAATGAATATATATATCAGAATGTAAGAGAATCTATAACTATTTCCACAGCCAGACCACGTCGCAGCTCATAAAAACCAAGAAAGCCAAGAAACCGGAAGTCCAAGACTCGAGTTGTTGGTTTTCATAGCTCTTGTGAGTTGCGACGTTGTCTGGCTGTGAAAATAATTATATATATATATATATATATATATATATATATATATATATATATATATATATATATAAACGCACAAACATATATATATTGAGAAACGATTGTAAAACAAAATCAAAATAAGGACTAAATTTTAGTCATTTAATTTTAACTAAGCACTATATATAGCGGGAGGGCGCTCGGCTTTGCCCGATCATAAAATACGCTAAAATATGATATTTTAATTTGTCCAGATTTCGTATATATTATTATAGAGTCGTGATTTCAAAAGTAAAAAAAAAGTATTTGGGTGTCATCAGCTAGAATCGAAAGCAAAGCTGTAGCATGCAAAACTGGCGACATTACCACTATACTACTGTGATACACATATGTACTGATTAAACATTAACTAAGATAAATATACAAAATGTATAACGATTTTTTTTTTTCAATTTTGACCCCATTTGACAACTTTAACACTATGCGAACCGGCTATAGACTCATACAAAAACGGTTCATAAAAATCAAATCATTTGAGGCACCAAGTGTCGCTCTGTGACTTTTAGTTTCGGGGAGATAGAGTTTGAAAATTTGGAGACAGATAGATATAGTGAGTTTTATAAATTAGATATATACAAGCAGGGTATGGCGCCCGGCATTGCCCAGTCATAAAATACACTTACATATATTATTTTAATTTTTCCAGATTCCGTATGTATTATTATAGAGTCGTGATTTCAAAAGTAAAATTAAAAGTATTTGGGTTCCATCAGCTAGAATCGAAATCGACAGCAAAACTTTAGCATTCAAAGCCGGTGACATGACCACTGTATCAACGTGGCACGCATACGAACTGATTAAGAATTAAAAAATAAGAAATAAAATAAGATGAATGTACACAATGTCTAAAAAAAAATTAATTTTAACCCCATTTTGACTCCTTAACAACTATTTTAACACGCATAAAAGAACGGTCCATAAAAATCCAATCATTTGAGGCCCCTTGCGCCGCTCTGCGACTTTTAGTTTCGGAAAAGATAGAGTTTGAAAATATAGAGACAGACAGATAGACAAACTGACAGACAGACGGACATATAGCCTTTTACATATTGTATATAGAAAGAGAGATAAAGAAACAAAGAAAGAAAGAGTAATGTACTTTGTTGTATATATAGATAGATATACACGAGGGTCGTTCCAAAAGTAAAACCACCTATTTTTAACCCAAAAACTTTAAAAGCTACGATGATTGGTATGCTGCCATTAAAACAATCGACATTTTATGCTTCAAACTATTTTTCTTAACTACCATTTTCAATGTACTTTTGCCAAGAATTCAACGGCGTATCTCTTCTTTTGGCACACATTCAAAACAGGGGTTGCTTTCTCAGAGTCTTGTAACGTGAATATTTACAACAGAGAGATCAAACTTTCAGGTCATTAATGCATAAGATTAGTCAGTATAACAATGCAATTTGAAATCGATCGGGTAAAATAAAAAAGGAGGCATTACTTTACTTTTGTAACGTCTATCATACATATATTAGTGGCCTGGCAAGGCCACATGGGGGACAACCAAGCAAAAAATCTAAGCAAAATTTATCCAAAATCCACAAAACTAAAGCTGGCCTACCAGCGCATTACAAATGTAGGCAAATTTGAACATATTTCATTGCTTTGAAAATATAGGTTCATTTTTATCAATTATCATAAATTTTAACCATAGAATAGTATTATAATCTTCAAAAAACCCTGTAATCTTCATGTAGTTTCGTCCTAGAGAAACAAAGATATAAGCATCTCAATATTGAATTTAGCTACGAGTATATATTTGCTAGAAAGCTACTTACGCCTGAAATTATCCTGTACCTCTATAAGGCTACCATTCGCCCATGTATGGAGTACTGTTGGCACATTTTGAATAGTCTCCCAGTCCTGGACAGAAGTCGAAACAGAGTCGCCAACCTGATAGGTCCTGAACTGTCGTCTAAGCTTCAGCCCCTGTCCCATCGACGAAATGTTGCATCCCTCTGTGTATTTTACAAGTATTTTAATTGTGAATGCTCTGACGTAAATACCCCCGACAAGCAGCTATATCCCATCCCTACACAGTAGAGGTCCCTAGTTGTAAGAAAACCTTCGACTCTAATAGTTTCTTCCCCCAGAACTGTTAGACTTTGAAACTCCCTTCCGGGATTTTGCTTTCCCAACTGTACTGACATGCAGAAGTTCAAGTGTAATGTGAACAGACAGATGCTGCTCAACTCCCTTCATATTTCCCCCATATTAGCTCCCTGCATCAAAGTGTCACTGTGCTTTGTTTGGGGTGAAAATTGAATTTGAAAAAATAGACGCCACGATATTGTAGAATTAAATTCACAATATTTAATTTCAAACAAGGAATACAGAAAAAGTTAGAAAAATTCTGGATAAGCTTGTTATTCTATAAATATATTTCTATATATTCAAAATGCATCACTTTTTGAATTTCAAAAGTTTTTTATTAATCTTTTCTATTTTGCGAATTTTGCTCTTATTACTATATATATATATATATATATATATATATATATATATATATACAGGGTAACCAAAAAACAAAAAACAAAAGCTAAATGGAGGCCATCTAGAACATATGCTGTAGAACTGAGAAAAAAATGCCAAAGACCCTAGTGTTTTGAATATAATAAACTAGTTATGACCAAAGTTTCATTTCATTCGGACAGAACACTAAGAAACGGGGCCTAATTAGAGTTGGGGCCCGTTTTTGGGGGGTGTCACCCTGTATATATATATATATATATATATATATATATATATATATATATATATATATATATATATATATATATATATATATATATGTAATAAGTTGTATTAGAATAAGCTTATATGGCACCGATTTTATATATAAAGTGGTTTCTATCACAGGAAGTTTAGGTGACACCGATTTTGTAATCAAAGCATGTTACAGATCTCAGACCCTGCATGTAAAATTGAGCTCAATGATTAACATTTAAGATCAAACTGATCTCATATATTACAATGCAGCAGAATACAAAATTTACGACATAATTAATGTTTTATAATGATTATGCTCCAAAAAATTCAGGGCTTACAATTTTTGTCCTTACATGTTTCCGAAATTTCAATTTATTATCATTTCAATAGCAGAGTAGAAAATGAAAATTATGTTAAGCTCTTCATCTGTACAAGGATTCTTTATCCATATGATACTGAATTGTTTAATAATTAATAACAAACAAGTCCCAGAAACGTGTTTTCACCATGATAGGTTAAATAAGTGAAGACAATAAAGGTTAAAAAATATATATTTAAGCAAGGGTTCGATTTTAGCGAGGGGGGAAGACAAGCTTCAAAATGATTACTCCAATAAATAAAGTAATAAAACTGAATTTCTTCAGGAAAATTAACAATGTGAATAGTAAATTGTTTTCATAATTAAAATAATTACGAACACGGGAGGAATAAAAGAAACAATGTGTTATAGTCAAGAACTGTTACTTATTTTTAGGAGTTATATAAGACCGTTGTAAAACGCTGACATAACTAATCCATTCATGAGAGATCTTCAAAATAAGGGGAGATAAATGCTTTCCAAGGTCCGTTAGTGTGAACTAATCGAATTCTGTTCTCATCGTGAATCTAAGAATTCAAATAGTCTAGTGAAAATAACTTCCCTAGTTCCATACATTTATACGAAGAAGAGCAGTCTTCCCTTATAAAAAAAATCACTGGATCTATAAGAACATATGTATAAGCAAATAATTTCTTGATCAATCAAAGGTAACAGATTCATTTTATAAAATAATTGGCCAAGAGTACTGATGAAGATAGATCGACATAATTAATTCTGTTACTATTTGAGATAGGTATTACTTAATTAGGTCCTAATCTTAGTAGGGTATACTAAAGTCATATTGATTCTATAGTGTTAAAATTAAACAATACTACATAAAACATTATTATACTTCAGTAACACGAATAAGCCAGTAATTTGAAAGTCAATCAAATTTATTATTATGCTAATTCTAAGTTAACCAAACTCATACCATAATTCCGCAAAATAGCAAACTATATAGAGCATAATCTAAATTGTAGCGTTCTTTGTTAATCACCGTAAATTCTGTTTATATATCACATCAACCTTTCCAGTATTGTCTTCAATTTGAGTCTATACCATTTGTCTGCGTGTTCAAAATGTAAACGTTTGCATAGTTCCAAGTAGACTGCTTTAACCACGCAGTCGTATTCTTTGCAGACTAGTTTGGTGCATTCAGTTATTGTGTGATTTGCTGTCTCGTTTCTTTGTCTATAGAGTTTACATTTACTCTATTTCGTGGTTTGATTTATGTTAGCTTTAAGGTAGTTAATTCTTATCGCATTCTGTGCAGTGATTTCTCTCTTAGTTGAAAATTTTTTTTGAGAAACAACATTGCATTCATAGCACTTATTTTTATCACAATTTAGTTCAGTTACGATACCGTAATTAATAAGTTAATTTGGTGGACGTTTAGAAAATTGCCCCCACCTGTAAATTCCACAATTTACAATTTTTTCTATTTTGCACGTTAATCTCATTGATTACGAACTTAATTTTAAGATTAAAACAAAAAATTTGAAACTTTTTTATGACTTTTAGCGTCCGGGATCAGTTTTCAATTATAACGTTCTAATAAATTGAACAGCTACTTTGTGACCATCTTCTTACGTGACCGGTGAATATCGCGGTCTAAAAAAAGGGTTCGGAAGAGAACTTTCTTAACCCCACAACTCTCCCTCTCTCTCTCTCTCTCTCTCTCTCTCTCTCTCTCTCTCTCTCTCTCTCTCTCTCTCTCTCTCTCTCTCTCTCTCTCTTATTTGAAAAAATCCAAACTATGAGAAATTGTAAAAAAAAAATTTTTAAGAATTTGGTAACAAATTGAAATAGCCACTCCAACAATGAATTTTTGCAAAATTTTACGGAAAATAATGTGTTACATGATGCACAGATAAAACTTTTGTGGGCATGGCATATCTATACTGACATATTCAACTTTCAAAAGTGACATATTAGTAATGTTATATTTTAGCGTCGATGCATGACTAAATATTATTTGTATCAAATGCGATGTTAGACCCGTTGAATTGTCGAATCTTTTTACTCATGACCAAAAAACATGTTTTTATTTTTATACAATTAAACAAATTAAACTTTGTATTTAATTTTTTGTTTGAATTGGATATTTTTTCAACATTTTCTGACGCTAAAATAGGACATTACTGTGATATTCATTTTCAGCATACTCGAACACTTGTAACAATTGTCGTCGAGTTGAAAAGAAAGTAAAAATTTATCCCAATCCCTTTTTTAGACGGCAATATTCACTGGTTGCGTGAGATACATGGCTATAAAGTAGGTATTCAATTTAGTAGAACGTTATGTTTGAAAACTGATCCCGGACGATAAAAGTTATAAAAAAAGTTTCAATTTTTTTTGTTTTAATCTGAAAAAAAAACATCGTGTTGTGTGTTGAATTTCCATCGAAAAAATTCTAAAACATTTTTGTATCCATTCTTTTTAGCAGGTTAAAAAAGAATTTGCTAACAAATTATTTTAAATTCGTTATTTGTTTTATTTTATCTTATTGTTCATTTTATTTATAATGTTTTTTAAAACTTTTCAAATACCGTGAAATTTCCAGTGGTTCTGCTAGTTATTATTATTATTATTATTATTATTATTATTATTATTATTATTATTATTATTTTAATCTTATTATTATTATTATTATTATTATTGCACCACAATATATACGCATATGGGTATATATTCCAGTATATATTTAAAAATTACTCAATACATAGCAGAGCTTTATAATAATAAATATCAAATGTTTGACGGCTGTATAGATGCAACCATATTTCAAGCTACACATTTCCTCCAAGGCACTGATTATTTTTTCTTGCACTCTTCTCTTTTCCCTGTATATATACATCCATTTTTCTTTCCATTTTTATGTTTATGAGAAGTGCTGAACCGAGTTCCAATCCCTGCTACGATTTGTAAGACATTCATAGAAAGAACTCGTCTAGCTACAAGCAGAGCAAAGAAATTTCTTTCTCTCTCTCTCTCTCTCTCTCTCTCTCTCTCTCTTTCTTTCTTCTAAGTAATCGTGACATTCTGCAATGATGATTCTCGAATAGATGAAACACGAGTATCTGTAGGCATTAAAAATAATTGTTCTATTAATAATTATGTCAGCCCCTTTATGAACCTAGACGATCCCTGTAGATTATGCCTTCACGAAAAATTTGCTATCCTATACTTAAAAGAACCTCAACATCTATTAAACTGTAGGAGAGAAATAGCGAACAACTGTGTTCACAGGATAACATTTACTCTAAGATAGAGATACAAAATAATTTTAAAACTAAGAATAACACTAGAAAATAAACAAATAAAATAAATAAATAAACATGCATATACATAAACTATCATATATATATATATATATATATATATATATATATATAAACTAACATATAAAAAACTTTGGGCCTTTGTCCTGTAAGTGCCTGCTCATTGGCTGATTAGGAAGGGTGCGGTAGATACTAGAAAGCTGATTGGCTAACAAAAAACTCAATAGAAGGTGCGTATATGAAAACGCGAGAAAACCACAAAATTCTCGCATAAGCCTGAAGAATCCTAGAGTGGATGAAACGCGGAATATTCAGTGTACCTTAATCGTCATATATATTTTATAACTTACTAACTACTAACTAGCTCTACCTGCGTATTGAGCACTGTTGAAGTAAATACTTAAAGTTTACGCATATGTGACGTATATGTGAACACGTCCATAAACGTGAGTGCGCGTATCCTGTGTATGTATATGTACGTGAAGAATCATTTGTGGTAGTGCGCGAGTGTATATACATGTATGTTCACGTATACGAGTGCGTTAGTGGGGTGATGTGAAAGGACTTGGTTTTAAATAGAGGCCACACAAGTTGCTGACCATTCCAAGTCGAAAATGCTGGGTCATATTCAGATAGATCTTTACCTTAATGGCTATACCCGTGCCCCTTCCCCCCGCTGCTAACTCTGCCCGCTCACTCATGTTTTCTATCATTCACACTGAGGAAGATCGAAGGATCGGTCGAAAATATGTGCTTCTGAAGGAAACATTCTTGTTTTTTTTTTCAAAAGACTTTTTGTATTCCTACACGTCAACACACAGGAAATAAATACAGAAAAGATATAAACATTCATATATTTTCCGTATTGATTTTTTATTCATACATATTTAAATATACTAAAACGGAATACACGTGGATACAACATGCAATATATATATATATATATATATATATATATATATATATATATATATATTGTGTATGTAGTTAGACAGCATTCACTCTGTTGAATCTTATTGGCATTGCGTATTTATTAGATATTTTGGTAATTCCTCTCATATTCTACCAAATGTACGTAAGTCAACATGTAAGGTGAATAAACCATTCCCTTTCTTAGAAAAATAAAAACTGATTCTGATCTATTATCCGTTTCAAAGATCATCTATATTTCTCTCCTTCGTCCCTACCAGTCTGCGTCTCTTTCACGTGAGTGTCAGAAGTTGTGTATATATTTGCATACTCCTTCCTATAAATAAGAGCGATCCGATGGCTAAGACAGATAAAACATCGATAAGGAACCGCACAAGAAACGAATACAAAAAATATGTATTGGTTTTCGGGCGTTCGCTTATCTTTCGGAAATCCTTATCTATTGCAATCTCATTAAACACAGCAGCAGTCATTAATTATTTATTTTGTTTCCCGAGTAGAACTTAGATCCTCTAGGTACAATAATATGGTATCATTTTATCCGTTGTAGACATAATCGTGGACATCTTGAAAAGTTCCTTTTCTTCTGTTGAATCCAGCAAGAGTCTGGTTGGCACAGATCACAACAAATTGCTCATTATGTTCATAGTATTCAATAGTTTTCGCCGTCCAAAACCACTGCAAGCTTGTTTTACATACAGCACTTGGTGTCCCCAAATGGTCACTTTTATCTTTTTTTAACAACATAGCAGCTACGTCCTCGACAATCCACCCGGCGTTTGTGCCATTTTGATCAAGGTGATTGTTTCTTTTATGTTGAACTGGGGTATAGTTCTGTGCAGTTCTAGAAGGTTCACTCTACCAAGGCTTTACCGTCTCTCTTTGAGAGCAGATCAGTTTATTGCTAAATATCGTAGGTACCCAGTCCGAGGAATGCTAACAGGGCTACTATTGTAAGTCAGGGTGTTCTTTCTCTCGGATGCTGACTTTTCAATCCTCATCCTCCTATTTTGTGTCATGTCCTCGTGATGAAAGGGGGATATAAATGTTACGAGAAGCATCCCAGGACAAACTGAAAATTACAATGTACAATACACTTTTTTATATACTGCAGTCGAAATCAGATCTGGACACGTTTATTATTCGTTTTAGTAAGTCGCGTTTTTATTTTAATTTTTTTACTATATAGTCACCGCCTATCAAGGCCCGAAGTTCACTTTAGGATAAGAATTAAAACACTTTCTTTGATGTAAAGATTTATTGTGTTATTATATGTATTATATATGTATTATATGTATTATATGTATTATATATGTATTATATGTACTATACTGCATTAGATTAAAGATTTATTATCATATAATTGTATTGTGTAAAGTTATAAAGTTATATTCGATTAGCAATAAAGTTCCAGCTGTTTTTTGTTGGGGGCTTTTAATTTTGGAATCTATTGTGTTTTCATATTTTAGATTTTCGTTTTTCAAGAATTCTATTTAAGAATCATTTTGAAATTTATTTCTTGTGCGAAGTTAATCTTAGTTATTTTCTGTTTGTTTTCATACCATTAAAATGGTATATGAAGTTTTAAAAAAAAGATGAATATTCCTTTTGTTTTTTCTTTTGCTGTTTTTTACCAACAAAGTATTGAAAATCTCATTGAAAATTACAAAGAAGTTGCAAACAATAAAATCCAATAAATAATTGATTAATTAGTAATTTAATCCTTTTTAATTCACGTGTAAATTAAACAAACAGCAAGAACATAGTTACCAACCAAATAAATAGTCAATGCACAGATTTATAAAATTACTGTATGTACGATATGATCCCATCTACAAAAACAAAAACTAATTCCACTCATAATAATAAAATTCACAATGTTTTCTACTAGTATTTTGCCTATGATGGGCTCCTTTAGTACAGGAATAGTTTGGATGATGGTTTAAATATATCCTTTTTTTTTAGATACTCCCATACGTAAAACTCCAGAGGATAAGGTCCAGTAGATATATATGTTATTACAGAATAAAAAACTATTTACTGATGAAACTATTACCAAAGTATTCCAACGGATCATTTGGGGAATCGCCTGATTCTGTTATATCTATTATTGTTCATCCCTCACATTCCTTTGTCTTCTTGGTTAGCATTTCGAACAAAATAAGATTGAGGGTAATTTTGTATATATTTATATATATATATATATATATATATATATATATATATATATATATATATATATATAACTACTTCATTTACTCACATAAATTTAATATACTTTCGTATAGATTTATGCGTAAACTTTGAGTATTTACTTCAAAAGTGCTCAATACGTAGGTAGAGCTAGTTAGTAATTACCTGATAAGCCTGAAGAATCCTAGAGTGGATGAAACGCGGAATATTCAGTGTAGCTTAATCTCGCCATATATATTTTATAACTTACTATATATATATATATATATATATATATATATATATATATATATATATATATATATATATATATATATTAGTGGAATGTACTTTGATGAATTTCATGCACTTGTGTCCCGTGACATACATATTCCCAACAAACTCGCTATCAGAATGTCTAAAACGTATGTGAATCTTTACGTAGTATCATAAACTACATCCAGTTTGAGCCCTCAATTTGAGAGTTTTAGGCATTATATTGGCATCTCAGTTGCAACTACTCCCAGGTCCATTCTTACACGGAATTATGGTTCCTATCAGAGTTCGATTAATTGATTAAATATAATCTATGGTTTACATTAATTTCAACAATCCATGCTAATAAGATTTAATCGATAAACATGTGAATACACTGAAAGCTTGAAGTATAAAATCTTTTCTAAAAATGAGAGAAAATGATTGATATGCCGTAAAACAAGGCAGCCAATTAATCAAGAAACAATTGTCAAAATCGCACAGAAGTTTTTCAATAGTTTGATAGCTATGATTATATATAAATAGCGATTCTCTCTAGTTGTCTTTCTTTTATTAGTTTATCTATTTTTTCTATTCTTACATATATTTATGTAACCAAATACGTTTGGTACATCATCATCAGCATCATGAGAAGCATCGTTATCATCATCAGTTTAACGTCTTTTTTACATGCTGCCAGGCGTCTAACGGCTTTTAGAAATTGGTTTACGTATACCTGACCAAGTTTTATTTATCTCTCTCTTCTCTTTCTCTCTCTCTCTCTTTCTCTCTTTCTCTCCCTCTCCCTCTCTCTCTCTCTCTCTCTCTCTATCTATAAACACACACACACACACACACACACACACACACACACATATATATATAGTTTTAGAAGTTTTTTAAACCTTTAAAACTATATAAAAAAAACTTATTTCATTTTTATATTTTTTATCATTCGTTGGAAAACTATTTAGTCAGTAAGCCATTTAATCACCTGCAATATATCATATATACTGAACTGAACCTGTTTTACATCTACAAACACAAGATTTTTTATCCATTCTTTCACAGTAACCATACCATCAAAGTTTAATCTTCTGCACACGCAAATCTAGATTTAATCTTCCTTTGGGATTATTACATTATATTTTTAAGACTTACATCACAGAATTATCATCCTTGTGAACTTGTGTTTTTGTTTTTTTTAATTATATTGTTAATCAAGGAGGACTTATTAGCTTGCCGTGGTCCTTTAGCTAATTATTATGTTAATCTATTGTTCTATTAATCCGTCATACCGCTGATCCGTTATTCTGTTAGTCTTCTGATTTTTTTTTTTTCTCAAATTGGTTATGATTTTTTCATGAAGTTACATGACCATGAACGTAGAAAACTCAGTTACCCAGATTAATGGGGAGGGGTCCTTACAATAGCAAATACACCTTTCATTGTTCTTTTCGTTCAAATTCACAAAAAAATTACGATTAATATTTATTTACATTAAGTAAGTACCAATTGGTTCCTGGAAATCACTATATGTCGTTTATCAGGACAAAAAATGCCTGCAAATTGACAAGAATCGCGTTATATTTCACGAATATCTAAAAATACTGAAAGATCACAAATCGTGTTCTTTACAAACATAAAATTGTAACGTGAAAAATTAAAGAAGCAGAATGATCAAAAAGAGTCTTTTACTTAAGATGAGAACGAGATTAGAATGGCTTTATGGATTTTTTTTTTATTTTAAAGACTTGTCTTATGATTTTTTTTTATTTTAAAGACTTGTCTTGTGATTTTTTTTATTTTAAAGACTTGTCTTATGATTTTTTTTATTTTAAAGACTTGTCTTGTGATTTTTTTTATTTTAAAGACTTGTTTTATGATTTTTTTATTTTAAAGACTTGTCTTGTGATTTTTTTTATTTTAAAGACTTGTTTTATGATTTTTTTATTTTAAAGACTTGTCTTGTGATTTTTTTTATTTTAAAGACTTGTTTTATGATTTTTTTTATTTTAAAGACTTGTCTTGTGATTTTTTTTATTTTAAAGACTTGTTTTATGATTTTTTTTTATTTTAAAGACTTGTCTTGTGATTTTTTTATTTTAAAGACTTGTTTTATGATTTTTTTATTTTAAAGACTTGTCTTGTGATTTTTTTTATTTTAAAGACTTGTCTTATGATTTTTTTTTTATTTTAAAGACTTGTCTTGTGATTTTTTTATTTTAAAGACTTGTTTTATGATTTTTTTAATTTAAAGACTTGTTTTATGATTTTTTTTATTTTAAAGGTTTGTTTTATGATTTTTTTATTTTAAAGACTTGTTTTATGATTTTTTTATTTTAAAGACTTGTTTTATGATTTTTTTATTTTAAAGGTTTGTCTTGTGATTTTTTTTTATTTTGAAGACTTGTTTTATGATTTTTCTTTATTTTCCAAACAAATGAAAAGTATCAGAATCGAAAGCTTTTTTAATGGTTTCGAAAGTTCTACCTTCATTTAAGGAAACACAATTTTTCACTGGTTGTGTTTATTCATTTTTTTCTTTTTTTTACTAGTCAGAGAAACTACCCATCAAGCCTAGATTTCACTCGAGGATAAGAGTTAATGAGATTATATGATTGTCAGAATCAAGTCCGAATATTTATATATGAGAATTTGTTGATATTGGAATTGAAAATTGGCAAATTGTAATCTTCGAGGAAACAGTCTTGTAACAATGTTTTACACCGACGGAAAGTCCTTTATGAAAAAAAAAACTCCGCTCGGGGAAATTTTGATTCATGCTGTGCACACGGAAGTAGCAAGGAAAGTTTTGATCGTTTCTGTACAGAGGCGAGTACTTACTATGAATGTCTTACACGGAGGAAATAAAGATAAAGTAGAAAGGGATTAATGACGTCTTTTCTGAGAGAAAGAGGCTGTCATGAACAGAAGAGATCATATTCGAAATCGGTTCTTAATTCTATGACGACAACGAAGAATACTTTAGGCGGTACTTTCCTAGTGGTTCATCTTGAGAAGTATAAGACTTTTGTCTAAGTATTAGCTTGATGCCCGGCGTTTACAATACGCTTAAACATGATATTTTTTTTAATTTATGCAGATTGTGTATGTATTATTATATAATCAATCCTCTATTGAATATTATATATTACGAGGAATAATTTTCCCGATAGACTAATTCACAAAAAATAAAAATATAATAATGATAATGTTGTTCATCAAATTCCGTTTGTGTTTGTTTATAATATCACGTCAGCTGATATTTGGGCTTGACGATGAATGCCCTCGAAAAGTCACTTCTGATTAATGTTTAGTTTTAAAATATGCAAACGAAGAAATAATTTCCGTCGATTATAAATGGTACCTCTTGTTTTATCGTAAATTGAACTAATAAGAGAACATTAAAATAAAATAGTGAGGTACACCCGGGCTTGAACAGGGGAGGTGGCAGGGTCATTCGACCTGTAGTCGAATGCCCTTCCACTCAGCTATATCTCCAGATCATAATTATTCTGGGGGGGGGGGTTCTTAGAAGAAATGATTTGGTGAGATTGTATTATCTCTATTTGCCGGTGTAACGTAAAATATTCCCCTGTAAATTTTTTTATCTATAAGAATGAAAGACTAATTTTAGGATCGGATTTTTTCGATTTTCGGTACTTATTGGATGAATTTCTAAACAAAACATATCTAAGAACACTGCCAGACATATAAATTAGCTTTTTGTGAAATTTGCAAAAGATAGGCCCAGCCGTTTCGGAACCTACGAGGAAGGAACTGACAAACATATAAAATGACTATTGTATAATAGTAGAGATAGAGATAGAAATAGAGATGATTGCACCAGGAATCCGGTACTTCCTGGAGCGGTAGAATGAGCCAATCGTTTCTTTTTTTTTCCGTGGTCCTAGCAAAAGATTGGATATAAATCTTCCATTTTAGGCCTTCTATGAAAGTCAGTATTTAGAGCTTATCAAAATAAGGAAACTGAAGTAAGCTCTCAAAATACGGAGTCTCGTATCAGACCGGTGCAAATGAAAATATTACTAAATCAACCAAAGATAGATCAATAAAACAGGACACGAGAACACTGATTAAAGAAGGGATTTAAAAGGTAAGTGATTGTGCGGAAAAAAGAACAGAAGAAAAGTTTCATCATCTTCTTTTCGTTTCTGTAGAAAGGCGAGTTCTTACTATGAATAGAAAAAAAGTTGCGTCAGCTTCTTTTCTCCCCGACGCCAGATAGGTCGGTCATCGATGTGTACGAGATACCCCGGTTTCGTTTACGCTTGGATACATATCGGCAGATAAGTGAATGACAAAAAAGAATGAAACCAGTTTACTTTTCTCAGATTTAATCCGAGGTATCTTTTAACCTGATCCTACGAAGACCTGGTATTATACAAGTGGATATTTCATTTAAATTTTCTTCGTCTTATTTTATAGGAAAATTTTCATTAACCTCTTCCTCTGCCTTCCAACATTGCAATAGTTTATCAATAAGTCATTCTTACATACATAACGGACGTCCGTTATCTCGTTTCTGATACAATCTCATTCTGCGTCACCGTTCGTTTCTGAAGGCGGATTAGTTGAATCAAAGATGCTTTCCGAGATTTCTGAATAATTATTCTCAGGTAAAAGAATTGTCCTTTTTAAACCGGAAGCTTAACATTTTAGAGACCTCACTAGGCAATAATCTCGCTAGTCCAAGACGAAGGCATTGACTGGTATGTGATACGATTGGCCTGCAAATATGATATGTCGACCTGTATGAAACGAGTAGAACGTACAAGCCGCTTATTTTATTTTAGTTCGACTGGCGCTAATACAAATGAAAAATAAAACAATATGACTTTGGCTGGTGACAGTGGCTAAGTGGTTAACGACACAGACTATAAATCGGGTTGTGCTAAGTTCAAATCCTGTTTGTTCCTCAGCAACGCTTTCATCAAATTCACATTTGACTTTGTGTCTAAGCTTCTGAACAGGTCATTATCATATCGTACGAATCCAAAAATCCTATTGTTAGCATTGCTTTCCCCGATAATTTTCTAGTCATAATTCTTTCTTGGAAAACATCGAGTCCTTACGTGAAGGACTACGAGAAGGTTGCCAGTATCCTAAGTGAAAGTGTTTTGTGGGACGAATTGTGTTGTTAACCGCTTGGGTACCGTAACCTCCCTGGAAAGGAGGTAATTAAATAAAATGATTTTCATATTTAAAGAAAGATAAGAACATTAATTTATCAATAGGATAAAAATAAATTAATTTATCAATAGGATAAAAATAACTTAAAGACCGTAAAAATGCCGAATCTTTTTTCTGTCCGACTTGAAGAAAGATCGGACTTCGATATCGACGATCTCAATTCCGTTTCAGCACGAACACAGATCAACGAAGATAAACTCTGAAGACGTAATAAAAGATATAATTTTAGTTGGGATGTCCACGCACCTTTATGAGGGTCTGTCTATCAATCAAAGTGTGTTCTGTTGGTCACGCTTCCGTTTGAAAGCATCCTCATTGCAAAACGCGCAGATTGAATTTAATAGAAATCAGTGGTGAGGAATTGAAAGTCAGTAATTCATTAGACTACTAGCTGACTCGTGTTCAGGTGCTGCTCGGGAAATAGAATAACAAAAACTACCCCCGAATTCGAGCTATTGAATTATTTGCTGCTTATAATTGAAGTTTCGAACGCAGACCATACGTTATTAATACAGAACAGCCACTGAAAAAGTATAACAAAATAATAACTTTATGAAATTTGTAAATCGCATAATTCTACTGTAATTAGCTAAAATAACTGCTTTCTGGTAAGTAATAGTTTGGGGATGAGTAAGACCTCATCGTTTAAGGTGGTGGCGGTAGTACCAGATCTGTATATATAATTATGTTAAGAGAAGCTATCTGATCGGAAAAAAAATGTAAACATTATTGAAAACGAATGAAAGGAACGCATACGCAGCGAGAGTTCAAAATAGAAGTATAATATCCGATGAAATAGAAGAAACATTCAATTTACTTATACGGAATAAGAAATATCTTTAATTAACAAAATGTTTTGATAAAGCTGATATTTTTATGGATAGTGAAAAAAAAATAGTTTTTTTACAGAAAAATAAATGACATGCAGCAAATATGAATTTATTAACATTTCTATAAAAATAATGTCCATTGTATTTCAAATATAGAACTAACCCAAATAAAATAAATTAATAAATATTCATAAATACTCAGAAATTAATATTGTGCTACATAGTTCAATACAAATAATAAAATCACATTATAAGAGACAATCTTTAATTTACTCTCTCACTCCAGTACAATTTTCTTCTTTCTTGCTCTGTGTCTTTGAATGTTCCCTTTTTTACGTGACGTTTCGCTGACTTTTATTGTCGGTGAAGAACTGCTGCATGTCGATATTACCACGAGTTCCTTTCTCACACCATTAGAACAATGATATCATTATTATTATTATTATTATTATGATATTCGAAAACGAGGTAAGATCAAAGTAATGTCACTCTTATAGTCTTGTCCCTGGTTGCAAGATTGGCCTTTTTAAAGCAGTTTGGCATTCAACAAATTTATTAGACCTTTTTCAAAGCGTGACATATGGACCAAACAAATATATACAAGAAAAAACACAAATTTAGAAATATCTACAAAGATCTATAAAACCAAAACCGGCTGACTATAATATGGTCGTCTTCAAGTCCAACGTAAACAAGTTCTTGATATGTCTAGATGCTTATATTTCTATTAACATTTATTAACATCTGAAACATATGTAGCCAAACAAATAAAACGGTAATAAAAAATAAAATAAAAGATATATATATGCATATTAGTTATGGCAAGATGCCAATATTTTCTCCGATTCTGTTCTAAATTCCCGATTTTGTTCTTAATTCCCGATTCCAATACAATTACCGATACCGATTCCGATTTCTTCTAAATTTTTAAATATAAAGTTATTTTTTTGAGGGGACGTGGGCGAATTCTTGTAAAAACTTATGTAATATGTGCATATATTTTCTCAAACATAAAGATACACATGTGGAAGTGATCTATGAATTTTAATTTTACTGATTGTTTAAAATAATAAATATTTATCATTTCATTATTGATATGAGGCGTGGAAAATTAAGTTTTAAACAAAAGTCAACAAATAAAAACAATTAAAAGAATTGTTTTTGGAATCGGAAAATAGGCACACATTTTTTTCGATTCCGATACCTTAAGAAGTTCCGATTTTTTATTCCCGATTCGGATTCCGATTAAGCGTCCCAATACTATATACACGTTTTGCGAATAATACTGAAAATGAGAACAGCAGTCCGAATAATTCAAATTATACAAATGACCAATCCGATAAAAATTCAGAAAAATATTAAGGTCTAAGTACAGGGTGTCCAAAAAGTTAGTGAATAGTTGAAAATCTTTGTCATTTTACCATTAATGTTTATTTTTCCCTATTTCAGATATTTTACAAATAATATTTAGAAAATTAATTATGCATAAGTATAGCACTGAATAACGTATGCAAGTTATGAAATTATTTTACAAAAATCAAGGGTCAATTGTTTGGACTCAAAGAACTTATCGGCGGCATTTTCATGTAAGAGATAGCCCAAGTCACAACATAATTCGAAACATTGTGCACCGATTTGTTAACAAACCCCAAACCTCTGCAAGAATCGAAGGAAAATATCAGGAACGAAATAAGGGAGTTAAATCGCAATCCAGAGAATCTGCAATCTGTCATGAATAATGTTTTTGAAAGAGCAAAGCTGATTTTTTTTTACACAGGAATAACCACTTATCAAAGCCTAGAGGCCACTCGAGGATAAGGGTTAATGGGTATAAATTAGTCAATATGATTATAGCGTAGTAAACATAAGTAGTGGAAATTTTGTAAATTGGATTACTTAGGGGACGGTTCATCAAGAACTTGTTTATGTTGGACTTGAAGACAATCAGAGTGTAGTCAGCTGGAAAAGCAGGCAATTGGAAGAGAGTTCCACATGCGTGCAGTTCTAAGAAAGAAGTTTTGTTCATGGAATCTACATTTAGGTTTCGGCACAAATAAAAACTGGGGGAAATTATTGATAGTGGTTTTGGCTAGATGAGTGTTTTTCGTGAAATTTTGACGAGGGACACAACGCAACATCTCTTCTGTGGGAAAGAGGTTGCAGGGAAGAGAAAAGGGCAGCCGCCACTAAGCTACGAAGTCTATTTTGATCTCTGTTAAGGCAGGATAAGCTGCTTCTAGCAACTCCTGTCCAGATGTGGCAACAGTACTCCATCATTCTCCGTACCTGGCTTTTATATAGATAGAGAATTGAATCAGGAATGAGATATCTACTGCAGCGATAGAAGGATCCCACCATTTTCCTAGCGACCTTGGCAATGGATTTGATATATGTGTTCCATTTCAGATCGGGAGTAAAGGTCAAGACCAGAAGCTTGTCAAAACATGAAGCCTCCCCAAGACGAGAGCCATTCATTTCAATTGACGCCAGATGGGCATCAGAGTATTGATGATGTAAAGATAGAAGCTTGGTTTTAGATGCATTAAAAGTAACCAGCCACCTCTTTCCTCATTTTACCACGTGCTCAAGATCAGAGGAGAGAGAATCAGAGAGAACTTGGTCGTTTACATCTTTTGATGTGTAGTGTCCAGCATAAATGTCTACGAATGATGTAAGGATGTGATTTGGAAGATTATTCATATAGACCAGGAAGAGAGTTTGGCCCAGAATGGACCCCTGAGGGACTCCAGCATTAATACTGAGAGCTTCTGATTTCTGGCTATCAACCACTACTCTTATGAACCTATCAGAGAGAAATGATTTAATAATTGAGAAGACATTTCCAGCTATACCATAATTGGAGATCTTGTGAAGTAGACTTTTATGCCATATCCTATCAAAGGTCTTTGATATGTCAAGTGAAATTGCCCTAGAAAGGAAGCCTCCGTCGAGAGATTCGCTAATCATCTGCGATATAACTGTAAGCACGTCTTCTGTAGATCCAGCAGAAGGAAACCATGGCCAACATTTAAAAAGCATTATTTTTTATAAATATTGTGTAAATTTTGCATTTTAAAAATATTTTTCCCAATGTCTTAGTCAAATTGTGTTAAAATTACAGAAAGATATCCTTAAAAATAAAGAATCTACTTAAGTTCAAAAGTGACTTTCTGGGCGCCTGTTTATCTAAAAGAGGTTCTGTCCGTTCGCCAATCGATCAGTCAGTCGGTTCGTCTATTCGTCATTTCGTCATACTAAAGTTCTAAATAAGAGGCTCGACTCGATCGATCCGTCTGCTAGGCTTGGATTTGAAACAGATCTTACATGGCTAAGTGCGCAAAAACAATACCCGTTAATGGATATGTCCCACTAATTTATACTAATACATCTATCCTCTACAAAAAGCCGATGTTGAGCAATCCGAATTTTGATTATTAATATCGCAAATTGTTTTCAATTAGTTAATCATATCTCATGAATCCTTTCATTAAAATCTCATTTGAAAGCCATTTCTTAATAATATTTTCATCAATTACGTTCTTCCTATAATTGGATTCTGCTAATTACTATTCTACTGCTGAATACTGCTAAACGAATCAGCTTCCGGTTCAGAGTATATAGACATGCAAAAAAATTAATTTTATCCGCTATTTTAATAGGTATTAAAATATCGTAAGAAGCATCACACTATAAATAGCAAATATTATTAATTAGTCCTCGCGCGAAAGAGCAGGACACGAAATCATTGATTGAGATTGTCAGACTGACTTCCTCATCTTGGTTGTTATTGTCACAACGTTTCGGCCGTTTTGCCCTCCGGCCTTCGTCAGGTGTTTTGTATCGAACTGGGGAACCGTTTGTTAGGAGTCTCGAACCCAACCCTTTATTATTATTACGGGGGTACCGTGTTCGGACTCCAGCTAGGCTTTGGGACATAGAGAATCAGCAACTATGTCCCAAAGCCTAGCTGGAGTCCGAACAACTTAGTTGTTGTGGCGGAAGCTCATATGTCGAAATTGACGGAAGAGTCCATAATATATATATATATATATATATATATATATATATATATATATATATATATTAGACCTCCTCAAAATTGACTTTTTTCTTCAAACATATGGAAACTGATATTATTCCCATTCTCCAAGGTCTAAATTAGCTAAATATACCAGTTATTGTGATCTTGGACCTTGGCTATGCCTGCCTCAAGAGCCATGTAATTTTACTGTTGACGTTTTTCAGAAACACTGCAAAATATGGGATATTATGTCCTTATTTTCATTGTAGCTTTCCAGAGGTTGATGCTATAGCATTGAAAGTGGTACCAAATGAAAGCTACTAAAATTTTCTTGCATATGGTAGTAAGCACAATAAAACACATGAACACCTGTGTAAATTTTAACTAATTTTAATGCAAAAACAGCTGGGACACTGCAAAGAATCAGTTTGGTAGTATGATAGCACTACACTGACACATATATTGCATGAGAAACTGTCAGATAGGATGTTACTAATACATGTATTATCACTTGTTCAATGTGGCTTTTTTGAAACTGTCAAATTTTTTCCTGTTGGACTCCACAACTTGTAGTAAGCAGCTTCTTTGCTCTGGGTCACTTGTAATCTGAGTTGCAAAGTCACTCATTAGTTTCACACCTCTCTCAGCCACATTATTGGTCACTTTCACTGACCTCACAAACTTCTGTGCATTCCTGTAGCTGTCATTGTCTTCCCAGGTGTCAGCAGGAGTAGTGAGCCAGTCACATTTCACTCGAAGAGCATCAAACAGAAAGTGAGACTCTGGCCCTACCAGGTCTGTGAGAACTGTAGCTGCATTGATGACAGGAAACACTGGCTTGCCTTTCCTGTAACTCTCAGGTTTCTCTGTTTCTGACAGCTTGACTGCGAGCTTCTCTTTTGCAGACTTGGTCATGCTGGCATGTGAACTGAACAAGGTGAATGGCACTAGTTCCTGGGTCAGATACCAGCGGTGGTTGTTCATTTTCTTGAGAACAGAGGTTGCCAGTTCATAGTCATACTGCTTGTATTGCAGCATGTTCTTCATAAGCTGGAGGTCATGGATAGGTGCATCAGCTGCAGATGTGGTGATCACCCAGTAGCTGGTGTAGAATAAGGCAAGGAACTTGTTCATCCTCTCCAGCTTGAAGATAGTGTCCGTGTTGTATTTTAATTCCTTGGAAAACATGAGCATCTTCATACAGTAAATGTTCCTGGCCATCCAGCGGGCTTGGTGAATGGCACTTGGCTTGGCCCAGTGGATACTTCGAGGAGGTTCCTCACCAAGCAGGATCAGGCACAGCTCTGCCACCTCTCTGTAATCTGCCCTCAGACTTGCTTCCTCAAGGAAATTGCTTAAGACTGCAATTGTGCTTGTCTTCTTCTGTTTCAAGTCTTGTTCAACTAGGCCCAGAACTCTTGGGCAGTCCTTAACCAACTTGTCTCACTTCTCTTTCACATTGCTGAACATTGGGTTGTCAGGACTCTTGACCTTGCTGAACACAGCCTCCCATACACTTCCAATTATTACCTCTGATATGTGATGACGACAAGCGAAGTAGAATACCTTTTTGCCTAGTTTTTCTTCAATAAGCTTCGCTGCACCCTTGTTGATGCCACTGTTGCTTGCTGTGGTATCAAATACCAAGCCTGCAATGTTGTCTGTGAGACCCCATGCTTCTATCAGTTCCAATGTAGCATTACACTGTTGGATTCCTGTGGAACTTTCTATGAAGGGCACACCAAGCAGCTTCCCTTCTTCATACTGTGGAGTACCAGAGACGAGCACTGCAAGACTTTCCACTGGGTATCTTTCACCAAGAACATCCCGTAGAAGTTTTCCATCCCAGTGTAGTGTGCAGTAATCTGGCGAACTTTCCTTGAAGTTATTCATGTAACTTTGGCACAAGTTATGACGAGTGTTTATCCTATTTCGTCTTGTAGTAGAGGCTGATATAACAAAGTCATCAAGATCTGCGCACCCTGCCTTCAACACTGCAGACACCATGGCTGTAGTCTGGTTGTCAGAGAGTGACAACCGATCTGCAGTGCTACAAATCTCTTCACTGATCATAACTGAGTGTAGAAAGTGTAAGGTTATCGTACTTGGTTTTGATGAACAGCTTGGTGTTGTCTCAGTGTATTCTGAATCCTCACTAGTACCAGAGCCTTGACTGTTCTCTGGGTCTTCATCACTTGAAATTTTCCCAACTTCTGCTGCTGCAGCAGTCACTGATGATAACATTCTCTCTTCTCTTTCTTCTCGGAAGCTTTTCTCTCTAGACTTCTTCTCAAACACCTTATCATGACCTGACATGTGTGCCAGGCGAGTAGTCTGTTGGTCCAAGTAGAAATTGACGTCCTCTTCCTTGGTCTCCTTTGTGAACAGCCTGTTGCTCCTTATCTCCTCCACAACATCCTTTGCTCCAAATCAAATAACTTGTCTAAGTCCTTCAGAAAGTTAGCTCGTTTCTCTTCCTCTGGTTTGTTATTTCTTCCCTTGTTTTAACAATTTTCCTGTACTTTTCATGGAGGATCATGAAACGGTTGACTGCATTTGGTCTAATTAGTGTTTTAATCCTTGCCATATTCCAGAATGGCAAAACGACATCCACTGTATCATGGGCTAAAGACCTATTGTCACCGTTGGGATTATCATTCCTCAAATGCAGGAAATACTGGAACACCTGGCGATTAGTAGGAAGTTGAGAGCCCCTGATGCTGGAGCTGGGTTGCCCAATGAGATATACATCACTGAATAACCTTGTGGCAGGAGTTGCCACCTTTCTTCTCTTTTCAGTTGGTTCATCCCGTTCACTTGTATCGCCGACCACTTTCCCACAGCGTAGTTGTCTTCCAGATACCATGTTGTCAGCAGTTCACAAATCTTAACAAATCAGCTTTAACTTACAATCTGAAATGAAGAGATAAAACATACTTAGTGACAATAAATTATATACATGCATTAAGAGTAACATTTTTGAGATAAAGTTATGTATTATATGATGGCATCCTTTCCAAGCATAAAAAATATGTATGTTTGTGCATTAAAATTAATTAAAATTAACACAGGTGTTCATGTGTTTACTACCATATGCAAGAAAATTTTAGTAGCTTTCATTTGGTACTACTTTCAATGCTATAGCGTCAACCTCTGGAAAGCTACAATGAAAATAAGGACATAATATCCCATATTTTGCAGCGTTTTTGAAAAACGTCAATAATAAAATTACATGGCTCTTGAGGCAGGCATAGCCAAGGTCCAAGATCACAATAACTGGTATATTTAGCTAATTTAGACCTTGGAGAATGGGAATAATATCAGTTTCCATATGTTTGAAGAAAAAAGTCAATTTTGAGGAGGTCTAATATATATATATATACATATATATATATATATATATATATATATATATATATATATATATATATATATATATATATATATATATATACCAGTGGTGAGAAACCGGACTAGAGTGCTCAATGTGTAGTCAGAGCAGTAAGTAGGAAATTTTCTGGACTCACAGTAATAATTTTCCTATATATATATATATATATATATATATATATATATATGTGTGTGTGTGTGTGTGTGTGTGTGTGTGTGTGTGTGTGTGTGTGTGTTACATGATAAGGCCTGTCCCCTTTTCATGTAAGTAAAAAAATAGGCAATTAGTTAAATGTAAATATGAAATAGGATAGTCAAGGATTCGAACTTGCGATGCTAAACTTGGAATTGAGAATTCCAGTCATAAGTTAAAATGAACACAGAATGTTATTATAAATGGAATGTCCAGTAAATTGTTGATTCTTTTAAAATATTTAATAAATACAAATTTGGCTGGAAACTATTCATATTCTTAGAAAAAATGCATAATAAAATATGGGTTACAGAATTAGACAAGTAGGTTAAATTCCTTTGTAAAACAACAAAGAGAATGGGAAATGTCCTGGTTGCCAGAAATGGTTTCAAAAACGTGAAAATCGCGCATGTTGATAACACGTGAGTTATGGTCACGTTGACCAGACATATATGTGATTTCTGAATATAGGAAATAGTTCGAAGTTGAAAAAGATCAGATCAGTCAGATCAGAGAAGCAGAGAGGTTCAGACCGATTCTCAGTTAGAGTCAAGGCACCCTCTGAAAGCGGGAGGGTTTAGAAATAACCTTTGAATCCCTGAAATACAGAATCATTTGTGGCGAGTCGAAGAATAAATGATCATCATGTTTTTTATAACTGCCATCTTTCTGTGTTCATCATTACAACGAAAAGTTGTAATGTTTATATTATATGTACAACTGTCAAACGTAAATGTCAAACGCACTCTCGGTCTATCTATCAAGATATTCACAAATCTCTTCTAGTTGAATTACAGGCTTGGTGCTCTTGTAGTAACATGTACACTGTCTATTATATACATACAGAACTGTCTCTCTCTTTATATGTACCCTGTCTAGAAACCAAAGTTTTTAATATAATATCAAAACCATCCATCTACGTAAGGTACGTAGACGATACACTTTTATTAACGGAAAACTTAGACGAATTAATAAACATTAAAACAGCTCTTAAAAATAATTCCATACAAAATTTCACACATGAAACAAATATAAACAAAATAAATAAATCCCTTCCTCGATAAAGAAATAAAAGTCGACACCGATGGATTTACTACTCACCCATACAAAAAAAAACTACCAGTAAGGAATCGTGTCTTCTTAATTACAAAAGTGAATGCCCTAATAGATACAAAATAGCCGTCGTAAAAAATCTCATCTACAGAACTAAACGTAATTCTTCCACTAACGAAATATTCTATAAATCACTCTCGAATGTAAAACAAACTCTAATTAATAACGGCTTCCCAAACTACATAGTTGACCAGCAGATTAGACACTTTTTAACTACCATTAATAATAATAATAATAATAATAATAATAATAATAATAATAATAATAATAATAATAATAATAATAATAGCAGCGATAATAACATTAACATATATTATTGTAACCAAATGCATGAGAATTACATATTAGACGAAAAAATAATCAAAGATATTGTACACAAACATGGCGTAACCACGGAAAAAAAAGTCGAAAATAAAAAATCGGAGGCCTGCAATATAAATGCTGGAGTTCCTCAGGGGTCAATCCTGTGCCCAACTCTCCTCCTGATCTACTTCAATGACCTCCCTAAACACATACTTAAATCATTCGTTGACATCTATGCTGATGACACGACCATCTACGGCAACACATCAAAGGCTGTAAATGACAAAGTTCTCTTTGATTCTCTCTCCTCTGATCTCGAGCGCGTGGGTCAGTGGGGGAAGATGTGGCTGGTTACCTTTAATGCATCCAAAACCAAACTCCTATCCTTACATCATCAACGCTCTGATCCCCATCTGGCATCAATTGTGATGGATGGCTCTCGTCTGGATGAGGCCCCGTGTTTTGACAAGCTTCTGGGTTTGACCTTTACTCCTGATCTGAAATGGAACACGTACACCAAGTCTGTTGCCAAGGTCGCTGGAAAGATAGCGGGATCCTTCTACCGCTCCAGAAGATATCTCACTACTGATGCAATTCTCTATCTATATAAAAGCCAAGTACGTCCAAGGATGGAATACTGTTGCCATATCTGGGCAGGAGCTGCTAAAAATAGCCTATCCTGCCTTGACAGAGTACAAAATAGACTTCGTGATTTAGTGGGGGGTGCCCTTTTCTCTACCCTGCAACCTCTCTCCCACTGAAGAGACGTTGCGAGTCTATCTTTGTTTTATCGTTATTTCCATGGCAGATGCTCGTCTGAACTCCAATCTCTGGTCCTCCCTCGCCAATCTTTCACGAAAAACACCCGTCTAGCCGAATCCACTGTGAAAAATTTCCCCCACTCTATATCTGTGCCTAAATCAAAACGCGGATTCCATGAACAAAGCTTCTTTCTTAAAACTGCACGCCTGTGGAACTCTGTTCCGTCTGCCTGCTTCCCACCGGACTATAACTTGGATGTCTTCAAGTCCAACGTTAACAAATTCCTAATGAACCGCCCCCTTAAGTAAACACTTCATTAAATCTCCACACTAACGTAATGTACTTGCAATAACCCTTATCCCTGAGTGGCTTCCGGGCCTTGATAAGTGGTGATCACTGTGTAAAAAAAAAAAAAGATTTATTATTTATTACAAAAATTTTAAAACTAGCCAATTACTAATAAATAATAACCCTACATCCGATGGCAGTATGTTGAAAACTAGAAATTCCGTGTACGTCTTTAAATCTCCCATAGGAGAATGTGTCTCCAAAAATAATTCATACATTGGCATGACTCGAACTAGCATCTCCCATCGTTTAACATGTCACCTATCTTCAATCTTTCAGCACCTCTTAGTACACCACACCCTTAAAACTGAATTTAGAGACATATTAATAAAAAAAAACACGGCCACTTTAACTGTCTAATATTGCGAGTTGCACCTCCCAATCTCTGAGGCATTGTTAATCCACATTAATAAACCAACGATTAACTAGACTCAATATGAAACGGAGGGCACGCTCAAGTGCTTTTGAGTAATTTAGTGATTTTAAGCGATTTTAATCGTCTTTTAATCGTCTTTTCATTTCATCACTCGAAAAAAAACGTTCGGGAAATGGTCCAACAAAGAGAAAAGGAGGATTGCAAGAAAAATAAGCAAGAGTTGTCTGTGCTATTTAATGAAACGTGCATAAAAGAAAAAATGCTGCCTAATATATATATATATATATATATATATATATATATATATATATATATATGCACATAAACATATATATATATATGATGATGATGATTGCAACGTCTTGCTAGACGAGTGCCACTCCCTCGGACACTTAAAGTCCATGAGCCCAAATACCTGAGGGAGTATCTATACAAATATGATGTTACAGAGTTTTAGCTTTGTACAACAGCTAAATCTCTCTCTCGGTTCAAAATGTTGAGATCCATCAACAAGCAAGAGTAAGATAGCCAGCAACAAATTAAACTACAGACCAGCTTAATGCGGGTACTGGTCTCCCGCTTGATGTTTTTTTAAGTCAGAGATTTGCTTCTCCTAGAAAGGTTGCCTTCACCACGGCTTACGGGAGCCCTCTCCACCCCAACAGATATGTACATACACACAAATATACACGATGCTAGTTGGCCGTTGACCCCGAAAAAGTGTCATGTCATATGCTACTGGTACCATGTAACCCAGTACTACCTGCCTCATGGTCGGGTCACCGGCGACTAAACTGGTTCCCTCACCAAACAAGTCTGGTGAGGAGTCTACCTTAAGGATTAAAAGCAAGACCTTTCAACGGGCTAATATATATACACACACACACACATACACACATATATATATATATATATATATATATATATATATATATATATATATATATATATGTCATCCACATGCAGTACTGTTTCGCTGTTCCACAGCTCATCAGTCAGGCAACTACCTCAAGCCAGGATTGAAAACCGACCGCCTGTACAACAGTCAAGGCTCCTAACCATTACGCTACTCGGCGGCTGCTGTGCGAATCGTGAATTAACGATGTTTTGTCATCGTCCAAAATACCTAAGCTCGATTTGTTTACACAAAGAGCATCGCTTTATACATCGCTAATGGTAATTCGTGTATCACTTCTCAATTTGCTCAACTCAAGATAACGAGCATTATAGTCATCCACATATACGCATGCGCACAAACACACACACACACACACACACACACATACATATATATATATATATATATATATATATATATATATATATATATATATATATATATACTAGCAGATCGCCCGGCGTTTACGGTCGTAAAATACGCTTAAATATGATTTTTAATTTAATTTATGCTGAATATCATTCTTCAATAAAAGAAAATAACGTAGCCAATTTAAAGTTTGGCTCATCTAAAAACACGATATATGTCTATATTCCTATAAATTGATGTTTTTTGTGTATTTACATATTAAACCACCTTTTTTCTATTTACTTAAAAAGAAAATACAGCTTTGTTATATATGAGTCGTGGAATTGCATTCATCTGCAAAAGATCCAGCTAATTTGCATATTATAAGCTAAATGTTTTGATTTCGATTCTCAATGGTGGCGCTCGAGTAATTTTTTTTTTAACTTTTTAAATCAATACTATTTATTGGGTACAATATAATATAATAATAAATACGAAATCTGTAATAATAAAAATATCATATTTAAGCGTATTTTACGAACGGGCAACGCTGGGCGATTTGCTACTGAAAATGTTTTTAACTCTTTTTCAAAGTGTTTTTAACATGTTTTATTAACTATTTACTCTTATTATAAACTCTATATCCTATTTGGTTTTATCGAGCTTTTACATCTGGTTGAGATTACTTTATAGATGTTAATTCTTTAATATTTATAATATACTTTAGTTTAACCATCTTGGATCATTTTGGTAAATTTAATTGTAATTTTTTATTTTATTTTATATACATATATATATCTATAATATAAAGCTGTGTGTGTGTGTGTCTGTGTGTGTGCGTGTGTGTGTGTGTGGCCACGAATAGGTTCCTATATGGTTGACTATCTTAAAAAACTGATTACATATAATGATAGAAGATGTATCGAGACACAGGAATGGGTACGTTTGATCTGGCAGAACACTGGTTCATTAAAATTGTAGGGT